>NC_133334.1:268290814-268488314 GCF_042186555.1 Aquarana catesbeiana | reverse complement strand
TTATCATTTTCCTTCCACTTCACAATTATGTGCCACTTTGTGTTGGTCTATCACATAAAATCCCAATAAAATACATTTATGTTTTTGGTAGTAACATGACAAAATGTGGAAAATTGCAAGGGGTATGAATACTTTTTCAAGGCACGGCAAGTCCACTGTCCTTGCTCCCTTGCTGCTCCTGGAAGTCTTGACCTGTAAAATTCAGCTTTACAGGAGACCAGTCATCTATACCTAACATCAACTACTGCAGACTTCAGAAGACCACTTCCACAGCGATTTGGACCACACAAAAGGAGAACCGTCCTCCTCCGCTGGGAAGAAGATGGAAGATTTGGGACCTGGCATGTCAAGATAGATAGCTTGACATTCCATGTTACAAACCTTCCATCTTCTTCCCAGCAGAGGACAATGGTTCTCCTTCATATGTAAAAATCACTGCCTGGGTAATGTGGACGCTCCCCTATGGGTGCCCAGTGGCAAGGGTCTTCTGAAGACTGCAGTGGTTGATGACGTAAGGTAAAGATGACTGGTATACTGTAAAGCTGTATTGGTGGCAGAGCTTTGAAACAGTAGGCACTAGGATGTGTCTACTTTAACCAAATTTAAGCCCAGTTTTAAGATCCAATGAAAAATTCCCAATCCACCCCCTGCACATAATGATATAGTTTGAAAACTACTATCCTCTACTTGCATATGAATCTTCTTCCAAATGGTTTGCAAATGACTTCCGCAATCCTCTTGGTCTTCTGTTCAGCGGGTGATGCAGACAAGGCAGACAGCAGTGATGTGTGTCATCAGGGGCTGAAGGTAGGCTTTGTGATGACTGTACTTTTTGTAGTCCAGAGGACTACAGGGGGTGTTGGTGTGACTTTCCGCGTACTGAGAAAAGGTTTGGCGAAGTTAGTCTTTCAACCTGGAAAATGAGTGGCCAGTACAGGACAGAGAAAAGTTTCCGCAGAAGACAACAGTGGTAAAAAAAGAATGGACACTATAAATTCTTATAATATTGTTACTGGCAGTTTTGAACAACTACACACCTAAATGTGTCCCTTCTAGTAGAGTTACAGGTCTTAAAGCCAGAAAAGCTGGTCCTCAGTGATTTACTAAAGGTCTGTGAGAACAGACCAGCAATAATCAAAAACAATGAAATAGTGGCTACGATCTATGACCTATCTATTAAATAGGATGTAGAATAACCTAGCTAACTGCAAAACAAGTGACTGGAGCGGGCTTAGTATTTATGTTTAAGTTCCTTCCCAGGAACTTTACTGTCCAGGTCACAGCCTCTCCTACATCCCTAAAGCTATGATGAAGTGGGTCCTCCAGAAACCCTGAAACGTGTTGACCTTTTAATGAATATAATGATAAATTAGAATACAACTGGGCTGAAACAATGAATCTGGCATTCTCCTCCTCATGGTCACGAAAACAAAAGGCCGGGGCCTGTGTCCCTTAATGGACCTGAGAATTACATTTTACAAAAATATATATATATATATTTTCTCTTTTGTCCATTGAGGGACACAGGAAATCTTTAACTCTCAGGAAGTCTAAAAGTATTCCAACTGAGGGGTAGGCAACACTGCAAACAAAATCTAACAGGCACAGTATAAACAGTGTCTGGAAACTGCCTACAGCTCAAAAAGTTGCCTGAAGGACTTTACTTCTGAAGCTGGCATCAGACTTGGTAGAAATTGGAAAACCATGTGAACAGAAGACAGGGTAGCAAGCCTTATAATGGAAAAGTCTAGTTAGTAGTGTGCGCCTTGACAGGTAAGGGTGGAACCTGATTCTTAAGACCATAAAAATGAATAACGGTCTGTCAGAGCCAGAGAAGCTGACGCAAATTTACTTGGTCCATCTGTAATGACAAAAAGTCAGGCAATGGAGGAAAACCTCCTTCTGATGAACTGAAGCTGGATAATGTCCTGGCTAGGGTGAAAGGCCGAAACTACCTTAGGCAGTAAAGTAGTTCTGGTCCTCAACACCACCTTGTTCTTGTGTAGGACCAGAAAAGTACATGGCTACAATCATCATTATTTTATGGATAAGAGTGGAGAAAAGAGTAGCTCTTTTAGGTTTAAAGGGCAGTTTTTGACATGGTGAGAGAACCCTAACTCATATCACACAGAGTCACAGCAGAAAAAACTGGGAAGTTACATGGGAAACACTCAAGGGTCTTAATTAAGGAACAGAATGCTAATGATCTCTGGAACAACAAAGCACGGGCAGAGACCTGGACCTTAATAGTGCTGAGGGCCGAATGCTGGTCTAAACCTGTCATAAGAAGGAAAGTATTTGTCCCATGGTGAATTTCCTAAGGTGTGCTTCACACCAAGCAAAGTATGCCTTCCATGTACAGTTTTATGGACCTTGCAGAGAAAAAAAAAGGTTCCTAGCTTCCAGCATTGTGGGAATGACCTATTCAGCGATGCTGCGGTCTCTTAGAACTTGGGCTTCAAAACCCATGCCCTTAACGTAAGCAGCCGTGAAGAAGGATAGTAAATTGGTCCTTACGACAGAAGATTCGGACGATCTAGAGGAGCAGAGCGTCAACCTGGAGTCTTATCAGGTCAGAGTACCACATCCATATGGGCCAATCAGGAGCTATGAGGATCACCAGAATGCCCACCATCTTGATCCTGTAGGCAGTTTTAGAAGAAAAAATGCATATATTAGGGTTTACTGATCCCACTGAGCCACCCAGAGCATTCTCTACTTTTGCTAAAGGATCCTTGTTGGACCTGGAGACCAACTTTTTCATAATGTTGTTGAGCTTGGAGGCTAGGAGCTCCACATTCAACATCCCCCACCTGTGACAAGTCCTGGACAACTCGCCAGGTCCAGAGGCTTCTCATTGACTAAGTCTGCCTGCCAATTGCCCATGCTTGGGATGTAAGCGAAGGACACGTCTGCAATGTGACATTTTTCCCAGGACAGGATCAGCTTTACCTCTCTTGCTGTTGGAGGCTTCTGGTTCCTCCAATAGAGCTGATATATGCCACTGCATTGGTGTTTTCTGAATAATCCAGATCGGATGACCCTCCCAGTTGGGTGGTTCCATGTGGTAGGGACAGCTATATCTCTGGAAGCTCTGAGATTATGATTAGTAGATGAGATTCTTCTGATGCCCACATCCTCTGCCCTGACAGGGTGCCCATGACTCCTCCACAGCCCTGACAGACTGGCATACATTTCCCACAAACCCTAACAGACATCCCCCCACTTTGAAAAGTGAGGTGGGGGGTTGCTTTCATGCTGACAAGATTTGTCTGAAGTGGACTTCGAATTCTAAGCCTTGTGGGTGAGCGGGGAGCCAAACTTTGGTTTGGACTTGGAGCTGGCCGATGTGAAGTAATGAGGCCCGCGGGCTGAACAAAAGAATTCCTCCATCCAAAATAACAGTGTGGATGGACAAATCACCCTGCTGGGCTACTGTATCAGTCAAAATTCATAAAAAGTATCTGCATCTGCATTGGATGAAGCTGCTGTTCGGCCAAAATCTGTACAGTAGTCTCCTTCAACAAAAGTCTACCGCATGATCGACTTTTTTCCCAAAATGAGTGAGGCCAGCGGGGCCACCCACTGCGTCAATTTCAGCCAATTTCCTCAATGTATGCCCAGCTTAGCTGGTCTGGGAAGAGTTAAAAGGCTTATAAAGAATTTTAAAAGTTCAATTTTTACGCCATGTTGCAATTTACGATAATTCATCCATCATTTTAAAGCGAGCGCATCCCAACAGCCAATGACCTTGTGACATTTATTATATTTGCATCAGGATGAGAGGGACGCTATGTGCGCCATTGTCTTACGATCGATAAAATTAGAAGCAGTAGTAATTTACATAGTTTACCCCCCCCCCAACCACCCCCCCCTTTCTTCAGATCTTTCAAAAAAATATCAATACTTAAGCAGCGGAAGCCTTGGCCTCTTCTAAAATGGGAGGTTATTAAAAATGCAGTTTTGTGGCCACACATTGCAGCTGTCAGCTGCCGCGTATTGCAGTTGTTAACCTCTACGATGCCAAGGCCGAACGACAGCGAGGAGAGCAACTAGCAAACGGGGGTTAAGTGCCCCGGAGTTGTCACAGTGTGGGTGACAAATGAGGTGCCGTCGCAGAGCCATGGTGGCAGCTAATTAGCAGAACGTGAAAAGTAGGGATAAAAAAAAAAAAAAAGAAAAACCCGTTAGAATGCATTGTTATCTCTTCCCGATCCAGCGCTGAAAGCCATTTAAGAGTCATCTGTGATCCTTCAGATCAAACCACAAGTGTTTGGCACAGCTGGGAATTCTTACAAGCTTTGAGAGTGGATATTAGAGCGGGAAGGTTTAGCTAAGCGTCCAAAGAGCGCTCGACACGGATTACGGAGAACGCCTTCAATTAGCTTGCACGCTTGCCCGAAACCACCTATCCCCCTTCGAACCGAACACCGTGGAGACAAAAGTGTTAAAGGGCCACTAATTATAAATTGCTAGCTAATTTATAAAATCTTTTTTTTTTCTTTCTATAAAATCTGCATTTGGGCGATCGTGCAAAAGATTCAGGAGATAATCAGAAGGTACTCTATATTGTCAAAAATATTGGGAAGTTGGTCTTTACACAAGCATAAACTTTAATGGCATCCCAGTCTTAGTCTGTAGGGTTCAATATTGATTTGGTCCACCTTTTGCAGCTATAACCGCTTCAACTCTTCTGGGAAGGCTGTCCACAAGGTTTAGGAGTGTGTCTATGGGAATGATTGACCATTCTTCCAGAAGCACATTTGTGAGTTCAGGCACTGATGCTGGATGAGAAGGCCTGGCTCGCAGTTTCCGCTCTAATTCATCTCAAAGGTGTTCTATCGGGTTGAGGTCAGGACTCTGTACAGGCCAGACAAGTTCCTCCACCCCAAACTCGCTCATCCATGTCTTTATGGACCTTGCTTTGTGCACTGGTGAGCAGTCATGTTGGAACAGGAAGGGGCCATCCCCAAACTGTTCCCACAAAGTTGGGAGCATGAAATTGTCCAAAATGCCTTGGTATGCTGACACCTTAACAGTTCACCTTAACTGGAACTAAGGGGCCAAGCCCAACCCCTGATAAAAAAACAACCCCACACCATAATCCCCCCCCCCCCTCCACCAAATTATTTGGACCAGTGCTCAAAGCAAGGTCCATAAAGACATGGATGAGCGAGTTTGGGGTGGAGGAACTTGACTGGTCTGCACAAAGTCCTGACCTCAACCCGATGCTTCAGATATGATACAAGAGATGGGCAGAGGCTGCAGACATGATACAAGAGATGGGCAGAGGCTGCAGACATGATACAAGAGATGGGCAGAGGCTGCAGACATGATACAAGAGATGGTCAGAGGCTGCAGACATGATACAAGAGATGGTCAGAGGCTGCAGACATGATACAAGAGATGGTCAGAGGCTGCAGACATGATACAAGAGATGGTCAGAGGCTGCAGACATGATACAAGAGATGGGCAGAGGCTGCAGACATGATACAAGAGATGGGCAGAGGCTGCAGACATGATACAAGAGATGGGCAGAGGCTGCAGACATGATACAAGAGATGGTCAGAGACTGCAGACATGATACAAGAGATGGTAAGAGACTGCAGACATGATACAAGAGATGGTCAGAGAGTGAGACATGATACAAGAGATGGTCAGAGAGTGAGACATGATACAAGAGATGGTCAGAGACTGCAGACATGATACAGGAGATGGTCAGAGACTGCAGATATGATACAAGAGATGGGCAGAGGCTGCAGACATGATACAGGAGATGGCTAGAGCCTGCAGACATGATACAGGAGATGGCTAGAGACTGCAGACATGATACAGGAGATGGCTAGAGACTGCAGACATGATACAGGAGATGGCTAGAGACTGCAGACATGATACAGGAGATGGCTAGAGACTGCAGACATGATACAAGAGATGGTCAGAGACTGCAGACATGATACAAGAGATGGGCAGAGGCTGCAGACATGATACAAGAGATGGGCAGAGGCTGCAGACATGATACAAGAGATGGGCAGAGGCTGTAGACATGATACAAGAGATGGTCAGAGACTGCAGACATGATACAAGAGATGGTCAGAGACTGCAGACATGATACAAGAGATGGTAAGAGACTGCAGACATGATACAAGAGATGGTCAGAGACTGCAGACATGATACAAGAGATGGTCAGAGAGTGAGACATGATACAAGAGATGGTCAGAGAGTGAGACATGATACAAGAGATGGTCAGAGACTGCAGACATGATACAGGAGATGGTCAGAGACTGCAGATATGATACAAGAGATGGGCAGAGGCTGCAGACATGATACAAGAGATTGTCAGAGACTGCAGACATGATACAGGAGATGGCTAGAGACTGCAGACATGATACAGGAGATGGCTATAGACTGCAGACATGATACAGGAGATGGCTAGAGACTGCAGACATGATACAGGAGATGGCTAGAGACTGCAGACATGATACAGGAGATGGCTAGAGACTGCAGACATGATACAAGAGATGGTCTGAGACTGCAGACATGATACAAGAGATGGTCAGAGACTACAGACATGATATAGGAGATGGTCAGTGACTGTGAACATGTTGGAGAAGACGGCCAGAGACTGAACATGATAAAGAGGTTGTTGGAGACTGGGGACATGCTTCAAGAGAGTCATAGACTGGAGACATTACATGAGACTGATTGAGATCACTGCTATAGCAGGGCAATAGAATACATATTAGTGTCTGCAAGAGCCCTGAGGGTTGCACAAAAGGTGCCAAAGGGCCACATACAGCACCTGGGCCGCAGGTTGGGTACCAGGGCATTGGAGGGTAGCTCTGGTTGCACATAAGCCGCCTAACCAAAGCCAGTGAACTCTCCAAATGACCTACCTTTTTTCCCTTACTTTGAATTAAGGGCACCGAAGACCCAGAGGCTCTTAGATGTATCCCTTTGAGGCTTTGGCCCAAATGGCAGGGAAAAAGCATCTTGCAAAACTGCAATGCACAAAGAACCTACTTGGAAAGTCTACTGATGAAAAGAACCATTAGCAATGTATTATATAGTTTGTGCAAGGTTTAGCTTTATAAAAAAGCCAATGCCAGAAGAAATGGACCATAAAAGGGTTAAGTCAACCCTTTCACCAAAGCTGAAAAGGTGAACTAACTCCAAAAATCCTGCCAACCCCTCCGGAACCCACACGTGATACTCCAAGCTGCTGGTATAGCGGTCCATATCCTGCAACACATAGCCCTGGAGTGAGCATCCATCACCAAGCTCATAATGGTAAGTGCTCACTAAACAGAGGGGAACCACATTTTTTGTGAAAGGTGAACTTAGCCTTTAAAGCAAACCTGTGCTTTACCTATACAACACAAAACACAGGTCTGCTTTAATCCCTGGCCAGCAGTATACAATTACCTTTTATTTCCTCTTCCAGGAATGTAGACTGGTCTTCTCGCCTCCCCCACTGGATTCTTTGAGGACTTCGATGACAACTGAGTAGAATTATAGGGGTCTGATAATGTTGAGTTAGTCTCGCTCTCTCTCTATCTATATCTATATATCTATATATAGATATAGATATCTATATATAGACACAGAGTTTTCAGTCTATGATGACCTTCACCGCCAGATAAGAAGCAACAGTTTACTCCCTTTTTGCTCAGAGAAATGGACAGTCTTATTTAGCTGGTCTGATCCAGTACCGCCATGGCAGCGCCCATGTTTTCTTTCACTTTCTATCAGTCACATGATGTAACCACCTACTTAACCATTCCCTTGCTGTTAAGAAGATATGAGTGCTGATTGGACTAAACTATACGGTCACACCTATAACACGCCTAGACCTTATGCATATTCATACGTATAAAATTGTATAGCCCGTAGATGTAACCTCAGAAACACTTTCACTTGCTTATAGTAGCCGAGAACTGTGTTGTATTTCTCCACTGCAGTGAATAAAAATGCACTTATCTGGATCTACTATCTCATCTTAATGGTCTTGTTTGGAGACTCCCAAACCTGATTTAACAGAATTGTGCCTGCGACTCGGATACAGTCCAGTGGGCTCCCGGCCAGAGAGACACGAAACTCACGTTGACCAGACAAGTGGTCATGGTAAGAAACTGTTATTCTTACTTATTCTGCTCTCTGTGATGAGTAATTAGTTGGTGCCTGGGGTCCATTGGCTGAAGGAGTCTTATCCTGTTGATGAGATGGTGAGATTAAGGTAAAATTGAGTATGATCTTGAGTAATGTTGATGTTAAACAGTTTGACCCAAATACCTCCTTTACTTTACCTGTTGCAGAAATAATAGAGACTGTAATAATTATCAATGTTGATGCTTTGTTTCTATGCTTGGGGTGTCAATAGATTTATGAGACTTGTGAGAAGGTCTGACCAGAGGACTGTAGTAGTGAGCCTGTGTGGCGAGTAATGCCTATGTGGTCAAGTGTAATAAAGTGCCATTTGACGGCTACGGTGTGTAGCCCGGAGGAAAATGTTTTTGGGTGATGACCCACAAATTGTTAGAGAGTGAGGACTCTAGATTGGGAGTACGGTGCTCCCATGGACCTTTTAAGACGGAAGAGGTAGAAATTGGCACAAGTAAGTCCCATGACAGACAGATATGGACAGTGGTTAAGAAATGACACCCAGACCATTATAGGCTGAACCAAAACAGAGCTGATCTAATACCTTGGGTTTCTGCGTATGTTAATTTTTATTGCAGATTGACAGAGTTGGATGAGGGGATTAAATGTGTACAATATTGGATTTCTGAAAGTATGCAACGTGATGGAACTTTAACTAGTTATGAGCCTGTCAAAGTTTTCTAACGCATATCGCAGATGGGTCTAGCAAAAAAGGGACTAGACCAGACAATGCAAGCGTTATCTAAATGTTTAAGAAATTCTACGTATGGATGATTCAAAAATACAGAGATGAGAAGCCTGCTCGTTTTTTTTGCAGATTCCTTACCCTCCCTTTGTGTTTTAGTGTAAGGTGCGAGATGCCCCTCCCTTCAAATTCCTGTGTAAAGCAGCCGGAGAGTTCTGAATATCTAAGAAATTAGTAATTATGGTGTTGTTGTAGGAATATAATCCTAATTGAAATTGTTAGTGTTTACTATATAACTCTAGGATTATTTTAAACAAAGAAAGAAAATAGCTGATTATGGCTGAGACCCTTTTAAATTCCTAAAACCGTAGATATTATTATAGTAATTGTTTAAATGTTTTAGTTCTCCATTCTAGCCTACTGAGCGTGAAAAGGGAAAAGGTTTCACTCACTGATAAGACCTGGTTAATTTATTATTTTAGCATGCCAGAATATTAAAGGAATTATGCAAGTTAAGAAACAGTAGTTAGACAAGGAAGCACATGCTAGAAGAGAGAAATCAGAAGGTTATTTGATGGTTTAATAGGTACATAGGAAACATGAAAGTGAATTACACTAGAAAAAAAATGGACAGAATGTTGTAGAATTATTAATAAGGATTGTTGGGTGTGCTAAGGATGTTTTTGATTACTTTAAATGTGTCCAGTCCATGGCAGAGACAGTAAATGTGGATGTGACGCAGTACTAACTTTACTGCCATAATAAGGAAACAAGGATTTGAATGGGCTTTGCTAAGAGAAGTGTGCAGTAGCATTGAAGTCCAGAGAGGAGAGAAAAGGAGAAAAGAGAAGACAATAGACTTAATGCTTTTATAGCCTAAGATGAGGTTCAAGAAGATAATGTGTTTTTCAAAGAGAAACCAGGAAATGTTTAAATTATAATAAAATTGGGCATCTTGCCAAGAAGCACAGATACCAAAGAACATTGTGAACAAGATGGTGACAAAGGCAAAGATGGGACTGGTGCCAGTACTTTAGCATTAAGCTCAACTGAGAGGTGTCCAAATTGTCTGAACAGTCTTTCCCCTGGAGGTTGGCTTTCCACAAGATTGTTGACACGTTTTCTGTATATACGGCATTCTTAAATGGTGTGAAACCTCCTCATCCTGCCCTGTTGACCGTAAACCCTTTCAAACCATGTATAAAATAGATCCGGTTGGTGGATGCACCAAAATCCATGTCGTGGCAAAAACATAAAAAAGAAAACTGCAGCTGCAACCTGTGCCAGTGGTGCTGTACAAAAGGGAAGATATGCTTTAGAATGGATATTAGGAGAAATAGAAGTGAAAAGAATCAATCCTGCCAGCGTTTTCCTAGAGAGAGAATAAGACCTCGAATAGGAGGGTGACCACATCTGCTTAAAATGTATGGAAGAAGAAATGCAGCAAATCTCCCCAGTAAAGGACACTCCTCTTGAAAATTCTGATCTGATCCTGTTTGCAGAGGGTTCACGTCTGTACAAATATGGAGTCCCAAGAATGGCATATGCAGCGACAAAATTGGAGAAAGTGATTGAGAACCAACTACTCCCTTCATCACTTTTAGCGCAGGTTGTCAAAGTGGTAGCACTCACCAGAGTCTGTGAGGCCGCAAAGGATCAAACAGCCAACATCTACACTGATGGCAAGTATACTTTCAGAGTAGTCCATGATTACTGACCCATAAGGAAGAACAGAAGATTCACAACTGCTGCAGAAGAACCAATTCAAAACTGGAAATATGTTCAAGAACTTTTTGAAGTAGTCACCCTCCCAAAGGAAGTAGCCATCCTGAAGGTCAAGGCGCATGCTGGAAGACAACCCATGGAAGAAAAATGAAACCAGTTGGCTGCCAGGAAGACTGCTAAAACACCAATGGAAGCAATCATGACCCTAATCAATGATTTTGCAAAGGAATAAGAAGCCCGTAACATATTGAAGAAAAAGAAGAGAACAAATACAGAAAGCAAAAGGAACTGATTAAGAAATTGCAAGAATCTGCACCTGATGATTGGAATGAAATCACAGAAAGGGACAGACCAAAAAATGACCAATGAATTAATTAGGAAGGTCTGCGCTTAGGACGTGTATGATGGTTGCAGCCTCCCCAAAAAGCCCCCCCCCCATAGGGGCTCTAGAATATAGAAAAGAAAGAAGACGTGAAGGGGCAAGTGGCGGTACCTATCGATAGGTAGCACCACTCGACCCTTCACATCTTCTTTCTTTTCTAAAGAATGACCAAGGTGGACTCTTGTGCATGGAAAATGGAATATGTGTCTCACCTCAAACAGAAAGGATGATCATGCAACTGGCCCATAACCCAGGTCATGTAGGCCCGAAGGCAATGGAGAGAAACATAAACAAGGCTGGTTGGTTTATTCAATACTCCAGAAATGCATGTCAAGACTTTGTTGAGGGATGCATAATTTATGCTAAAAAAACCCAGGAAAACCGACCAGAGTAACACAAAGATATTTGGCCAAGCCACTTTTCCTTTTCCAAAGACTTCAGATTGATTATATCCAATTGCCCAAATCAGGCCAATATCCATATTTTTTGGTGTGTGTAAACATGTTTTCAAGCTGAATAGAAGCCTGACCGGTGGCCAAAGCAAATGCCAACAGCAAAGAAGCTCCTTTCCGAAATAATATGCCACGTTGGAGTCCCTGAAACCATAGAGTGTAACAGAGGAACACATTTCACTGGACAGATCATACAAATTATATGCAAGGACCTGGCAATTGAGCAGGCCTTCCATGCCCCTATCATCCTCAGAGTTCGGGGAAGGTAGAAAAATATAGTGGAATCATTAAAGCTAGCTAAATTATTGCAGGAAAAGGGAAGACAGGTCAGTAATGAAACGGCCAGAACTGTTGCCTCTGGTTCTTTACAGCATCAGGACTACCCTACTTATAGGTCAGAGAACTTGAGCCCTTATGAGATTTTGTTTTCTGGGCCCACCTAAGACAGGGTTGTATTTTCCACATTAGACTGCTGTAATGTGTAATGATTTTGTTTTTTATGTATTTGTCTAACACAAGAAACTAACTGCGATGCACAAGTTTCTGATTCAATTCCAGATCAAGTAACTGGAACACATGATTTACAACCAGGTGGTTGAGTCCTAGTAAAAGAATATGTGAAAGTACCTTTGGGACCAAAGTTTGAAGGACCCTTCCAAGTGCTCCTGACAACTGCTTCAGCTGTAAAGTGACGTGGATACATGCCGGCCATTGCAAGAAAGTACAGCTAATTTCAAAAGATGAGTAAATTACCGTTACACCTTTGCTTGATCTTAGCAGTCAAGGCTATAGAGGAAAATCACCTGTACAAATTACACATGTATAAGGAGCAATTTGAGTAATTGCTTGATATGTTCACATAGGCCAGACAGTTGGAAAAAAGAAGGCACACACCTAGTACCCATTTACTTTCATTTTGAGTTTAAAGAGGAAGTAAACCCAGGATTTATTTGCTTTTTTAAAAAATATTATCCAATTAATTATTTGCACACCTTGCACATTTATAGGCAGTTAAAAGGAGCTTTGCAATTACCTTTGCTTCGTTTTGTAAATGATATCCTCTTCCTGGAATCGGCAGCGCCATCTTTGCTCTTTTTTTCTGTCTGACGTGGACATCATTTCCGCTCTTCATTCTGTCCCCTGCAGAAATCTCGCGCATGCGTGGTCGCATGCTATCCAAGCCTCTATCTCAAGCTGTTTGGTTGTATGGATGTCTATTGAGATGCCCTGGTTCACATTCCCTGTGTGACGTCTCACAGTCACAAGGGGAGAACCAGGAAGCAGATGGAGGAAGCCACAGTATCGCGAGGCTCCCATGCTGTGCCGTTAACAGGGGAAAGAACGCCGTTGACATGGGAACGGCACATAGCGTGCCATGAACAGAACGACGGACTGCACATGCGCTGGTGACATCATAAACGATTGCAACAAGGATTGTGAGAAGATTTTACAAGTAAGTGAGGTTTCACAGGCACCGATCAGCAGCATTATCAGTGTAGATTACAATGATCTAAAGTATAAGTAGAGGGCTTACAACCACTTTAAGCAATACAAAGCTGCCCAAAAACTAGTATGTCCAGAATATCACAAATGTTCTATTATTATGAAAATACATTTTATGCTAAATATAACTTAAGGCCCTTAGGAATACCCCCTTGTTTAGTAAAGAAAAAAGGTATACAATGTGGCATTATGATAGGAAATATGACAAACCCAGATTACACCCAAATTACACTTTGTTTAGAAATGGTAAATTTTCATGGATTCGATAGTTTTTTTTTTTTGTTTGTTTTTTTGTCCTCATAGGAATCATCATTATAGGATTGCTTGTTTATTTGGTTTTTTTTTTCAGGTTTGCTAAATGTGAAATACAAAGATTACTACAATGGCAGTTAGAACTGAGGAAGATGACCCCAAAGAAGAGATAGAGTGTCATCAGATAGTCAGATTAGCAGATTCATATGATGCCGAGTTGGGTGATGCGAATAAGTAAAGATATGAATCCACATACACCCCAAGAACAACTTTACTCCACATAGATGTGAAGTAGTACTATGGGGTCAAGAGGAGAGAAATTAGTAGAATTATAGGGGTCTGATAATGTTGAATTTATATATATATATATATATATATATATATATATATATATATATATATATATATACACTAGAGACTATCACTTTAAGAATTTGTAATGCACTTTCTTGCTTCTTTTTAGGCACAGAGTCTTCAGTCTATGATGACCTTCACAGCCAGATAAGAAGCAACAGTTTACTCCCTTTTTGCTTAGAGAAATGGACAGTCTTATCTAGCTGGTCTGATCCAGTACTGCCATGGCGGCGCCCATGTTTTCTTTCACTTTCTATCAGTCACGTGATGTAACCACCTACTAAACTGTTCCCTTGCTGTTAAGAAAATATGAATGCTGATTGGACTAAACTATACGGTCACACCTATAACACGCCTAGACCTTATGAATATTCATACGTATAAAATTGTATAGCCCGTAGATGTAACCTCAGAAACACTTTCACTTTTACTCGCTTCTAGTAGTCGAGAACTGTATTGTATTTCTCCACTGCAGAGAATAAAAATGCATCTATCTGGATCTACTATCTCATCTGAATGGTCTTGTTTGGAGACTCGCTTACCTGATTTAACACAACCACTGGGAAGTGTCCACATCACCAGAAGGCAACATGGACTCCACTATCATACAGTCTAGAAATGCTCAGGACTGAACATGGATTTAGGTTTGGGGCATTCTAAATAGTTGTTTTTTTTTTTTTTTCTCCTCGACTCAGCACTTTGTACGTAACGCACTCCTGAACCCTGTATGTAGCGTAATCCTGATCTCTGCACTCTGTGCGTAGCACACCCCAGATACAACCAGCCCTCTGAAGGCAACCATACTGATGATGTAGCCTGAGTTTGATACCCCCTCAACCCATCACTCTGTACACAGTGCATCCCTAAACCCTGCACGCTACACAGTGCACCCCTGAAACTGCACTCTCTACATAGCACATCCCTGTACTCTGTATGTAGGGCACCTCTGAACTCTGCACATATGGCACCCCTAAAACTGCACTGTACATAGCACATCACTGAACTCTGTATCCCTGAAACTGCACTCTGTGCCTAACGCACCCCTGAACCCTGCACTCGTTACATGGAGCACCTCTGACCTCTGCACTATGTATGTAGCACACCTCTGCACACTGTACAAAGGGCACCCCTGAAACTTCACTCTGTGCATAAAGCACCCCTGAACTCTGAACATAACGCACTCCTAATATTTCCCCTTTAAGATGATCCTACTGTGCAATTTGGCCACACCCGCCGTTCAATGCCGTTCGATGGGGGGCATGTCTGAGTTCCTCCTGCACCAATTCTCCGAGGGAAAAAAGGTCTGGACACATTTGTAAAATCCTACAACAGGCCCGTTGTGGGCAACCATAATGCTGATGCAGCCCACAACTAAACTGAGATGTTTTGATACCCCTGGGGTAGCTAGAACAGGGTAGAAGGTTTCGTTTGTTGTGGGGCGGGGGTCCTGGCTGAACTATAAAGCATAATAAACCTATTGTAAACCGCTGGACTTTTTTGTTTTTTGTTTTATGGCTTTACCCTGCCAGGTAAAGCCATAATGCGCTAGTATGCATGGCATACTAGCACATTATGTTAAACTTGCCTTAAAACAAAGCCCTCCCACGCCGAGATGTCAGAGCTGGAGGCCCCTTCCATCTTCACCTGTCTTGCTTACAGATTCACGGACTCCGGCTCTGTGGCTCCGGAGCCGTGATGACGTCACCCCAACGCATGTGCGCGGTAGACGCCGGTCACGGCACAGGGCTCTGAAGAAACGGCACAAATGGCCGTTCCTTTCAATGCACATGCTCCAGTGATGTCACTGGCTGCATATACAGTAAATAGCTCCTAAAAGGTGCACATTTAGGAGATATTTACAGTAGCTATAGGTAAGCCTCATTATAGGCTTTCCTATAGGTAAAAGTCAGTGAGGGAAGTTAACTTTAACTTTAAATGTGGCGCCTGCATTAGTTTTCTTCTTTCAGGCTTCTAATTTATTTTCATTTCCTGACACACTTCCTGTAGTGGGGCAACAACGCCTATTCACAGTACTGTGTCTTTGAGCAGCGTTGACACCTTTGCACAGGCAGTGTGTTAGGACTACAGAAAACCCCCCCCTCTTCTGTTCTGTAGTCCATAGAGAGATTGTAAGTGATAACAAATAGCGCAGACAGAGGAAAAAGGGGTTTTCAGTTCACAAGATTTCTGGCGGGATCAGTGGGTATTTTTTTGCATGTATCCAACAGATATAATAAAACTCTTTGAATGGTATATTTACCAGACCATTATTAGGTTTTCCATACACTTAGATGTAACGTTCGGTGTCTGGTATGCTGTAAATGGATGGAAAATTCTACATGACATTTAGGCTCGGTCAATAAGCTACACAGCAAAGTGCAGTAAACAATCAGAATTGATCTTTCTGGTCAGAATACAATACACAGAAATGCGCTGCCTATACCTTCGCTTATTGTATTTTAGACCCCATGATTGCTTCTTGCGCGGCTTCATCAAATACTCCCCTATACGCCATTGATGAGTGTTAAAGTAATCCTAAACGCAATCACTAAAATCTCATATAAAGCTTTAACATGTTAATGCCATTTCAAAAGTGTTCAATCTGTTTGGATCAGCTGCTTTCATTATGATACGTGGTGGCCCTGCCATGAAGGTTCTTGTTTAGGCACTTCCTGTTATGGGTGACAACGCTATTTGCCTGTCTCCCAACTGTGCTTCTGCGTTGTCACCCCTTTTATCGGCACCCATGGAGGAGACTACAAGTGGTCGTGCGAACAAACTTTGCATATGCGTGGTCCGCTGTTATCAAGAAGTCAGTCCAGGGCAATGATGTGCAGCCGATGTTGGAGTTAATGCTCATAGACAGGAAGTGACTTACAGATCAGAAAACACTGAGATGGGAATCAGGTGTTTCAACAAGCTTTATTCTATCAATGTACAAAGACATCCATCCAGCTGACCTCCTTAACTACTTACTTGCTTGCTTACTGGGTACTTATACCCCCCCTTCCTGCCCAGGCCAATTTTCAGCTTTCAGCGCTGTCACACTTTGAATGACAATTACTCAGTCATGCAACACTGTATCCATATGACATTTTTATCATTTTTTTGAGACAGATAGAGGTTTCTTTTGGTGGTATTTAATCACCACTGGGATTTTTGCTAAAACAAACAATAAAAGACTGAAAATTAAAAAGAAAAAAAAATTAAAAAAAACAACTTTTTTTTGTTTCTGTTATAAAAGTTTGCAAATACATAATTTTTCTCCTTTACCGATGGGCGCTGATGAGGCTGAACCGATGAAGCTGAACCAATGGGCGCTGATGAGGCTGAACCGATGGGCGCTGAACCAATAGGCGCTGATGAGGCAGTACTGATGAGGCTGAACCGATGGGCGCTGATGAGGCTGAACCGATGGGCGCTGATGAGGCTGAACCGATGGGCGCTGATGAGGCTGAACCGATGGGCGCTGATGAGGCTGAACCGATGGGCGCTGATGAGGCTGAACCGATGGGCGCTGATGAGGCTGAACCGATGGGCGCTGATGAGGCTGAACCGATGGGCGCTGATGAGGCTGAACCGATGGGCGCTGATGAGGCTGAACCGATGGGCGCTGATGAGGCTGAACCGATGGGCGCTGATGAGGCTGAACCGATGGGCGCTGATGAGGCTGAACCGATGGGCGCTGATGAGGCTGAACCGATGGGCGCTGATGAGGCTGAACCGATGGGCGCTGATGAGGCTGAACCGATGGGCGCTGATGGAGGCTGAACCGATGGGCGCTGAACCGATGGGCGCTGATGAGGCTGAACCGATGGGCGCTGATGAGGCTGAACCGATGGGCGCTGATGAGGCTGAACCGATGGGCGCTGAACCAATGGGCGCTGATGAGGCAGTACTGATGAGGCTGAACCAATGGGCGCTGATGAGGCAGTACTGATGAGGCAGAACCAATGGGCGCTGATGAGGCAGTACTGATGAGGCTGAACCAGTGGGCGCTGATGAGGCTGAACTGATGAGGCTGAACCGATGGGCACTGATGAGGCAGTACTGATGAGGCTGAACCGATGGGCGCTCATGAGGCTGAACTGATGGGCACTGATGAGGCAGTACTGATGAGGCTGCACCAATGGGTGCTGATGAGGCGGCGCTGATAGGCATCACCGATGGGCACTGATAGGCTGCACTGATGATCAGGGCACAGTGGCCTGATTATCTGTGTACATGTCCCCTGTCAGGATTGCCGGTTCTCCTCTCCTACTGCTTTGACGACACGTGAGGAAAAGAATGCCGATAACTGGCAACTCTGCTTACATTGTGATCAGCTGTGATTGAACACAGCTGATCATGTGGTAAAGAGCCGCTGTGATTGGCCCTTTACCTTGATTTGTGATCAGCTGTGTCCGAATGAACACATAACTTGTCATTGGCCAAAACAAAAACACAGCACATTAAAAAAAAAAAAAAAACGCAAAATGCGACAGAAGGTGCCACAAAATTGCATCAACTGCACATGCATAGATGTGAGCCTAAGTGCTGAATTCACATAGAAATAGTGACACGAGAAACGGCTACGTGTTATCGTTGTCCCAGGCACATGGTATGCACATCGAGTATTTCCCGATATCGGGGAACAGATGCTGAACAGACGCACCATCACAGCCGTGAGGGTTTGGCTGCTCAAGAAAGACAATTCCATACAGCAGGCTTCCTGGTGCATTTTTCTATAATGATGAACGTGACTTTGTCATTTTCTGGAACTAGGGCTGGTGGATCAGCCGGGACCAGATCTGACCGTACATTGAGGTTACTTTATAACAATAGGCAAGGGATATGTCCGCCATAAATGACAAGCCTCGCACTGACCGATTTGTAGTAGATCAGTTGTGTTTGGTGAACACATCCCGTTGTGGTTTTTGGGACTGGATAGCAATGATTAACGGCATAAACCTGTTTTGGTATATGCCACATCTGAACCTTTTTTCATTGTTAGAGCCAAGATTACAATGATCGTAGTTAGCCGGTTAGGATTCAAAGGAAAGTCAACTTTTTTTTTTTAACTGGTAGATTCCCCACCATCTATGTATTTAAAAAAAATCTCTATGTACCCTTTCCATGCTCCAGAGCTATACCTGACTTCCTCCTACATCCAGAGATGGCGGTCCTCCTCAGGTGAAGAACGGTCATGTCATTCCTGTCCAGCGCTGTTGCCGACTTTCTTCTCTGTCCACTACTGGCAGTACTCTTCAGGCAGAACAATGGTCATGTCATTCTGCCAATTTCCTGTCCAATGCTGTACCAGACTTCCTCCTCCGTCCAGCACTGCCGGTCCTCTTCAGATGGAACGATTGTCACTGTGCTTATTTCCTGTCCAGCGTTGCATACAACTTCCTCCTCCATGGAGCACTGCCGGTCCTCTTCAGGGAGACTGGTCATTCTGCCCATTGCATGCCCAGCACTGTACCCAACTTACTCCTTTGTCCAGGACTGGCGGTCCTCTTCGGGCAGAACGACAGTCATTCTGTCCATCTCCTGTCCAATGCTATACCAGACTTCTTCCTCCATCCAGCACTACCTGTCCTTCACAGTCATATCATTCTGCCCATCATCTGCCCAGTGTTGTATCCGATTTTCTCCTCCATCCAGCACTGGAGACCCTCTTCAGGGAGAACAATAGTCACATCATTCTGCCCATCCCATCTGTCCAGCACTGTGCTAAACATTCTCCTTCGTCCAGCACTGGCAGTCCTCTTCAGGAAGAATAATGATGGTCATTCTGCCCATATCCTGTCCAGCACTGTACCAGACTTCCTCCTCTGTCCAGCACTGCCGGTCCTCTTCAGATAGAACAACTGTCTATTGTACTCACTTCCTGTCCTGTATCGAACTTCCTCTTCCATGGAGCATTGACGGTCCCCTTTAGGTAGAGAGGTCATTGTGCTTATTTCTTGTCCAGAGCTGTACCTCCTCCTCTGTCCAGTGCTGCCGGTCCTCTTCAGATAGAACAACTGTCTATTATACACAAAGCAAAAAAAAAGGAGTCCTGGATGGCCGCACACTGATACACCTTTATTGGCAATTTAAAATCCAACAGTCAGTCCGTATGATATAGAGGCAGAGATGGTTAGCTAACGCGTTTCACACCATGTGTTGGTGCTTAATCATAGCTAGGGCGTGTGTTTCAAGGAACCATTGTCTGGAGCGGCAACATTTTTTCTTTCAACTGTCTATTGTACTCACTTCCTGTCCAGTGCTGTATCTAACTTCCTCCTCCATGGAGCATTGACGGTCCCCCTTTAGGTAGAGAGGTCATTCCGCTTATTTCTTGTCCAGAGCTGTACCTCCTCCCCTGTCTAGTACTGCCAGTCCTCTTCAGACAGAATGACTATCATTCCCCCCATTGCCTGTTCAGTGCTGTAACCAGCTTCCTCCTCAGTGCAGCACTGCCGGTCCTCTTCAGATGGAACGATTGTGATTGTGTTCATTTCCTGTCCAGTGCTATATCCAGCTTCCTCCTCCATCAGGCACTGGTGGTCCCCTTCAGAGGAAACACCCATTTCCTGTCCAGGACTGTAGCGGACTTCCTCCTCCGTCGAGCACTGCCCGTCCTCTTCAGAGGGAACACCAGTTATTCTACCCATTTCCTGTCCAGTGCTATATCCAGCTTCCTCCTCCATTGAGCACTGGCGGTCCCCCTTCAGAGGAAACACCCATTTCCTGTCCAGGACTGTAGCGGACTTCCTCCTCCGTCGAGCACTGCCCGTCCTCTTCAGAGGGAACACCAGTTATTCTACCCATTCCCTGTCCAGCACTGAACACAACTTCCCCCTCCATCCAGCACTGCTGGTCCTCTTTGGATAGAGCAACGGTCATCCTGCCAATTTCATGTTCAGAGCTGTACCCGATTTCCTCTTCTGCTGGTCCTTTGCAGGCTGAATGACGGTCACTCTACCCACTTCCTGTGAGCCCATGCTGTCATTTACGGGGCTCACAGTATAAGTGGTGCTCACAATTCATTACTCCCATCCTGGAAGAATTTGTATCCGGCCTCCTGGTTTCTGTAGGCACCCTGTAGTGGGTGGAGCCTGATGGGCCCCTCTCACAGGTCTGCTCTTTGTACAGCACAATGAAGAGGTCACTGCTAGTTTGACAAGGTAATATCTGGGTTTGCAAAGGCATATGTTGTACACAATGTATACTTACATCCTTTTTGGCTATTAATTTCTTTGTGCACGGAGTTCATCTTTAAGAACCACTTCTCCAAAGCGTAAAAAAACTAAGTGCTAAAAACTTGTGCTCCAATTCCAGAAGCAATGTCTAATTTCAGAAGCTAATAAACTCAGCTACAGAAACCACTACATACAGAGCCTCTAAATCAACCTGTCTCAACTCCAGTCCTCAAGGCGCCCCAACAGGTCATGTTTTCAGGCTCTCCATTATTTTGCACAGGTGATTTGATCAGTTTCACTGCCTTAGTAATTACCACAGCCGTTTCATCTGAGGGAAATCCTGAAAACATGACCTGTTGGGGCGCCTTGAGGACTGGAGTTGAGAAACACTGCTCTATATAACATTCAACATTACTATCTGATAAATAAAGGATGCAGCTGCAGTAACACACACTAAACTGTAGGTGGCAGTCAGCAACTGCACTGAGGGCCGACAGGCGCACTGTGAAATACAACACTGCCACCTGCTGTACAAGGGGCGACACTGCACCATATCCATAAAAACATTGGGTGAATGAACCAATCATTTTGCAGGGAGCGGAGTTCTATAGTACATGTGAGTGCTTGCTGGACTACAAGTACATTTTTTATTATTGCACTTTCAAGAGGCAATAATTCTCATTTTTTTTGGTCTGAAAAATATAAACCTACAACAAGCGGAGGAGAAAAGGCAGACTGATGTGAATGTACAATATATATGTGAAGTGCTGCGTACACTGACAGCACTGCGTCTCTGCAAAACAGGGACTAGGATCCATGTCTTCCCCTAGTAAATGTGCCTCCCCCCACAGTAGGAAAACATTGGCTAGGCACACGGTTAACCCTTTGATCGCCCCTGAATAAAAATATCTCATAGTTTGTAGACACTCTTAACTTTTGCGCAAACCATCCAATATATGCTTATTGGGATTTAATTTACCAAAAATACGTAGCAGAATACGTATTGACGTAAATTAATGAATACATATAATTTTTTTTTTCAATTTTTATTTTACCGTTTTATAGCAGAAAGTAAAAAATATTGTTTTGTTTTCAAAACTGTTGGCCTTTTCTTGTATCAAGCCCAAATCTGAATCCAAAATCTCTGACCATCTCCTGTATCATGTCCTCAGTCTCTGATCATCTCCAGTATCATGTCCACAGTCTCTGACTATCTCCTGTATGATGTCCGCAGTCTCTGACCATCTCCTGTATGATGTCCGCAGTCTCTGACCATCTCCTGTATCATGTCTGCAGTCTCTGACCATCTCTTGTATCATGTCCGCAGTCTCTGACCATCTCTTGTATCATGTCCGCAGTCTCTGACCATCTCCTGTATCATGTCCGCAGTCTCTGACCATCTCCTGTATCATGTCTGCAGTCTCTGACCATCTCCTGTATCATGTCCGCAGTCTCTGACCATCTCTAGTATCATGTCCGCAGTCTCTGACCATCTCCTGTATCATGTCCGCAGTCTCTGACCATCTCTTGTATCATGTCTGCAGTCTCTGACCATCTCCTGTATCATGTCCGCAGTCTCTGACCATCTCTTGTATCATGTCTGCAGTCTCTGACCATCTCCAGTATCATGTCCACAGTCTCTGACCATCTCCTGTATCATGTCTGCAGTCTCTGACCATCTCTTGTATCATGTCTGCAGTCTCTGACCATCTCTTGTATCATGTCTGCAGTCTCTGACCATCTCTTGTATCATGTCCGCAGTCTCTGACCATCTCCAGTATCATGTCCACAGTCTCTGACCATCTCCTGTATGATGTCCGCAGTCTGACCATCTCCTGTATCATGTCTGCAGTCTCTGACCATCTCCTGTATCATGTCTGCAGTCTCTGACCATCTCTTGTATCATGTCTGCAGTCTCTGACCATCTCTTGTATCATGTCCGCAGTCTCTGACCATCTCCTGTATCATGTCTGCAGTCTCTGACCATCTCCTGTATCATGTCTGCAGTCTCTGACCATCTCCTGTATCATGTCTGTAGTCTCTGACCATCTCCTGTATCATGTCTGCAGTCTCTGACCATCTCCTGTATCATGTCTGCAGTCTCTGACCATCTCCTGTATCATGTCTGCAGTCTCTGACCATCTCCTGTATCACGTCTGCAGTCTCTGACCATCTCCTGTATCATGTCTGCAGTCTCTGACCATCCCCAGTATCATGTCCGCAGTCTCTGACCATCTCTAGTATCATGTCTACAGTCTCTGACCATCTCCTGTATCATGTCCTCAGTCTCTGACCATCTCCTGTATCATGTCTGCAGTCTCTGACCATCTCCTGTATCATGTCTGCAGTCTCTGACCATCTCCTGTATCATGTCTGCAGTCTCTGACCATCTCCTGTATCATGTCTGCAGTCTCTGACCATCTCCTGTATCGTGTCTGCAGTCTCTGACCATCTCCAGTATCATGTCCACAGTCTCTGACCATCTCTTGTATCATGTCCGCAGTCTCTATATCAAGAAAGGTAACCACCACTGATACAAGTAGCATCCTACATTTGGGAAAATACCACATTATGGCCACTAGATGTAGCGAAGGATCATAGGAATAAATATAATCCTTAGCTCCACCTAGTGGCCATAAAGCAGTATGTTCCTGAACCCCTCTATTTTATATAAATGAATAACAATCAACCTGTTGAGGAAATAGAAAGAGAATATTCAACTGTGCGCCATTTGCACAAAAAAAAAAAAAAAAATATGTACCAGCAGTTTCGCAAGATGAGGCCTCTGCAAACTTTTTTTAATAAAAAAAATGTTTAATTCCTAATTTTTTTTACCAGTTGGGCTGCAGACAACATGAGGGGCCACCATTGCCGTAGGAGGAAGTAAATATGGCTAGGCTGTGTATGTTCAGAGGGCTACAAAGGGGGGCTGGGAGGTTTTTCTAAAATAAAAAAAAAAATTAAAAACTAAGAATTTCTCTAGCAAAACTTAAAAAAAAAAAAAAAAATTTCTGAAATTTCTGAAGACACCTAATCAGGGTTTCTGTCTAGAAAGACTATTTCTCCCTTTAACGGGAAAAAAAAAAACTGCAATTTTCAATCAAAACGCAAAGCAACCACCCCCAACCCCGACTATATATAAATACAGACCGTTACCGACTGATTTCGAGAGATATTTTTTTTTTTTTTGTCTCGGCGGCTCTTAATTGCCTGTTTTGACGCCGCCGCCTTCTCTGACGTTTATTAACCTCGCCAAATGATTCTCATTCTCGTGTCTTAAATCAATCAATGAGCTGCGGCCTGAGACTCCTTATTTCAATAATCCTGGTAATTTGCTCTTTCAGAAGAAGGTTCTTTCCCCGTCTCTCCAACCAATGATTTCTTTTCTTATGCTAAATACTTTGGAATATATTTTTTTTCTTCTTTTTTTTTTTTGTTGCCAAGATATTTATGCTGCAGTGCAGTCTGAGCTTATCCACCAAAAATAGACATCGAAAGGTCTTTAAAAGAACCCTAATGACTTAATGTGCGCAATGCATATCTCCAAAAAGTTCTGGAAGAGGACAAAATGTATATATATATATTAGTAATTATGGTAATTTTTTTTTTTTTTTTTTTTTTTTTACCACCAGTTTCAGACCTGAAAGTGCCAGAAGATGTAGGAAACAAAACAGCCAGAAGATATCCGACATTACTTTAACCTTTTTGCTGCCAGAGCAGTTTTTTTTTTTTTCACCTGTTTAAAAAAAAAAATTTAGGCCTAAAGATTAATTAAAAACCCCCAAAACATATATTTTCTGAAAGCAGAGACCATGATGAATAAAATAGTTGTAGTTCCAATTGTTTATGTTACATCAATTTAGTGCAACGGTTTATGAAACACAAATATTCAGTAAAAAAAAAAAAAAATACACTAAAATAATTTTAGTGCACACAAACGCAATATCTTACGTTTCGGTCCAATATAAAAGATGAGGTTGCGCCAAGTAAAAAGATACCAAACATGTCAAACCTCAAAACTGTTCATGCCTGTGAAGTGGCAACAAACTTCGGTACCCTATATTTTCCCACAGGTGACGCTTTAACCCTTTCACTGCCAAAGCCATTTTTGTGGGGTTTTTCTGTTGCACACATGCTTAAAAAAATCATTTTAGCCCTGAAGATTAAATAAAACCCCAAAACATTATATATTTTCTGAAATCAGGCACCCTAGAGAATAAAATAGTGGTAGCTCCAAGTTTTTAATTTCACACAATACTACCTAGGAAACACAAAATTGCAGTAAAAAAATACACTAAAATTCAATTTTAGGGCAATAAACTACCTGATTTTTTAGTAAAACATAAAAGATGAGGTTGCACCGAGTAAATAGATACCCAACATGTCAAACCTTTCATTTGTGTGCACCCGTGAGATGGCAAAAAACCTCAGTACCCGATATTTTCCATAGGCGACACTTTAATAGTCCCCTATAGGTCATCAGTTTAGTGTTATGGAGGAGGTCTGGTGCTAGAAATATTGCTCTCACAATATGTAAAATGTGTATTGCAATCAATATATTTTAGAGAATAAAATAGTGGTAGTTCCAATTTTTATGTTACACGATATTACCGCAAAAGGTCTAGGACAGCCTTTTTTAACCAGGGTGCCTTGAGGTTCCTTCAGGGGTGCCATGAGGTTCCTTCAGGGGTGCCATGAGGTTCCTTCAGGGGTGCCATGAGGTTCCCTCAGGGGTGCAATGAGGTTCCCTCAGGGGTGCCTTGAGGTTCCCTCAGGGGTGCCAGGAGGTTCCTTCAGGGGTGCCAGGAGGTTCCCTCAGGGGTGCCAGGAGGTTCCCTCAGGGGTGCCAGGAGGTTCCCTAAGGGGTGCCAGGAGGTTCCCTCAGGGGTGCCAGGAGGTTCCCTCAGGGGTGCCAGGAGGTTCCCTCAGGGGTGCCATGAGGTTCCCACAGGGGTGCCATGAGGTTCCCACAGGGGTGCCATGAGGTTCCCACAGGGGTGCCTTGAGGTTCCCTCAGGGGTGCCTTGAGGTTCCCTCAGGGGTGCCTAGAGGTTCCTTCAGGGGTGCCTAGAGGTTCCTTCAGGGGTGTCTTGAGGTTCCTTTAGGGG
Source organism: Aquarana catesbeiana (assembly GCF_042186555.1). NCBI lineage: Eukaryota > Metazoa > Chordata > Amphibia > Anura > Ranidae > Aquarana > Aquarana catesbeiana. The sequence continues at coordinate 268,462,527 of NC_133334.1, read as the reverse complement.
TGCCTTGGCAAAATGCCTAAAAATTGATCAAAAATTGTATACAAGTCGGCAGGTGGATCAAGCCTGCCTTTTAGTTACACAAAGCCACGGGTTTTCATTATGCGCCATTACTACTTTCTAGGCACTGGCATCATTAGAATGTCTGTCGCCTCCACAGCATCCTTGTTTGACCCTCTTGTGCCCCTCTTTCTCAGCACTGGGGTGAAATTAGCTGACTGATGGAGAAAAGAAACATAGGAACACTAGTCAGTACCAGTGTGCAAAAATGTATTTTCTTTGGAAGAATAAATCACCTCTAACGTTGGGTGTCCTATGTGTGTTGATGTTGGCACATTATGTAGAACTATTATTTTTTACATTTCAGAATGGGGTGCCTCAAGACCGTCCACAGTTTTAAAGGGTGCCTTGAAATTGTCTATAAATTTTAAAAGGGTGCCTTGGCTGAAATAAGATCGAGTAACACTGGTCTAGGAAACGCAAAATTTCAGTAAAAAAATACCCTAAAGTTAATTTTAGGGAACACATATATAAAAAATTACCCAATTTTTTTTGTAAAATATAAAAGACGAGGTAGCACCGAGTAAATAGATACCCAACATGTCCAACATTAAATTTGTGTTGAAATGGCGGAAAAACTTCAGTACCCTATATTTTCTATAGGCGATACTTTAAAAGCCCCCTATATGTCATCAAGTTTAGCGTTACTGAGGAGGTCTGGAGCTAGAAGTATTGCTCTCACTCCAACGTGTGCGGCGATAGGCAACACATGTATCACAATCAACATTTTCTTGCACAGGCGCCCCGATGCGTGCATTTACATTGGTACGTACGTATATGTGGGGGTGGGGGTGGGGGCCTCAAACATTTTTTTGAGACAAGTTTTATGTGCTTGGGTATAACTTTAATTTTTTACTATTAATTTTTTTTTTTTTTATCACATGGGATACAAAAAGCTTGAAATCTTTCCGAACTTCTGCACTGACTGCCTGGGCACTGAAAGCTAATCATCAATGGAGGGAAGTACAGAAGGGACAGAAGGGACTGGAGGGGGGAGGGGGGGGGGAGGGGGGTACAGTGTCAGTTCACTTTTTCAATTTGTATAAAAAGGCGAAACAGTTTAACCACTTCAGCTCTGAAAGGTTTACCCCCCTTCATGACCAGGCCATTTGAGATACAGCGCTGCGTTCCTTAAACTGACAATCGCGCCGCCGTGCGACACTGTACCCAAATAAAATTTATGGCTTTTTTTCCCCACAAACACACCTTTATTTGGTGGTATTTGATCACCTCTGCGGTTTTTATTTTTTGCGCTATAAACAAAAAAAATACAGACCCTTGTGAAAAAAAACCAAAACAATATTTTTTACTTTATGCTATAAAACACATCCGATAATAAAAAAAAAAATGTAAAAAAACGTCTTCATCAATTTAGGCCAAAATGTATTCTGCTACATTTTTTTGGTAAAAAAAAAAAAAAAAAATCCCAATAAGCGTAAATTGATTTGGTTTATCGTGTCTACAAATTATGGTATGTATTTATAGAATTCTTATTTATTTTAATTTTTTTACTAGTAATGGCTGTGATCAGCGATTTTTAGTGGGACTGCGAAATTGCGGCGGCCAAATCAGATACCTGACACTTTTTGGGGACCAGTGACACCAATACAGTGATAAGTGCTAAAAAAAAAATATGCACTGTCACTGTACTAATGACACTGGCAGGGAAGGGGTTAACATCAGGGGTGATCAAAGGGTTAAGTGTGTCCCTGCGTGGGGGGAGGTGCTTTGACTGGGGAATAGAAAGGAATCCGTGTTCCTGCTTGGCAGAAGCACAGGATCTCCATCTTCCCCTGTGGCAGAACGGCGGCCTGCCTTGTTTACTGCTGTTCTGCCTCTCCTCAGAAGGATCGGCGGGTTGCCGGCGGACATCGCGTCCGCTGGATCCGCCGATTGCTTACCGCTGTGTCCAATCACAGCTGGAGCAGGTCGTCGGCGGTGCGCGCCCCAGACCCTGTGCAGAAGACACGTACAGGTACACGATTTCGCGCAGGAGGGCTGCCCTGCCGCAGTATATGTACGCGGGGCCGTCCACAAACCAGTTAAAGCGGTATTAATCTCAAAAGCAAACATTTATTATATTGCAGTTTAACACTCGTTAAAATTAGAAGAAAAGAGGTTTAACCTTAAACTACGTAGAGGGTTCTTTACTGTAAGAGCGGCAAGGATGTGGAATTCCCTTCCACAGGCGGTGGTCTCAGCGGGGAGCATCGATAGTTTCAAAAAACTATTAGATAATCACCTGAATGACCGCAACATACAGGGATATACAATGTAATACTGATATCACACACATGGGTTGGACTTGATGGACTTGTGTCTTTTTTCGACCTCACCTACTATGTAATTCTTAGATGTGATGGCTGCATTCGTTTTATTTTTTAGGCTTACTTTCTGCCATCTTCACCTGGTGATCTGGCCAGTAAGTCTGTTGTTTTTCAAAAGAACAAGCTCTCCTGCAGATGTAGTGGTTACAGAGATGAGACAAACCATTTACCACTGAATGGGGTGCTTTTTGTTTATTCGTGTAAAACCTTTATCAAAAAAAGTAAATAAAAAAAAAACTGTTTGCTGTAACTGACTATAAAGTGTGAACTGGAGTTTGGCTTCAATTTGTTAGTGTATCTAAATCTGCCAATACATCTAACCCCCCCCCCCCAGACTGACTAGGCTGCTGTCCAGAGGTGCCCCCCTGGTGCTCCTTCATCCAGAGAGGGGGCGCTCTAATACAAGAGGTGTGGTGCTGGCCAGATCACCAGGTGAAAACAGAGGGGGAAAAAAGTCAAAAAGAAAACTAATGCAGCCATTACAACTAATGATTGGTAAGCTGCAAATTATGACATTTTGGGTTTAAAACTGTTATTGTAAGTGAACTGGATGGACTGTTTTCAATCAGACTAACTATGTAAGTGTGCACCAAAAAAAAGAGGCCACTGTCTGCAAGGGGCCCCCCGGAGTGCCAAAGGGCCACATGTAGGTTTAGATCGCAGTGAGTCGAATTACATTGTGATACCAAACTGTCCACCAGAGGGAGCACTTCTGTATCTGTATAGAAAATAGCAATCATAATTAGATCAGAAAGCAGATAAAAACGATACACCAAAAAAATAAAAAATTGACTTTCAGGAAAATGATACAATAACTGAAAAAAAAGAAAAAACAAAAACAAAAAAAAAAAAAAACACAACTGCCTTTTGCCTTTAAGATCTGGAAACAGACGGACCGGCTAGCCGGGAAATCTGAACCATTACACTACAAATAACTCGGCGATCGCCTGAAATGTCAGCTCCGTACGGCGTGTGACAAGCTGACAGCGGAACGCCATCCTCTCTGTCACAGAGGTATTCCGGCGGAGGGAGCAGTTACACCTGAAAGGTTAGCGTTGTAACTTGACTTGTCAGCCGGCCCCGCGCGCTCGCGCTCGCCGTTTTGATACACAGCTGGCTGGGCTCCCCGGCGACTCATCTTTTCTTTTCTTTTTTTTTTTTTTTTAGTCTCCCGGGAAGGATAAAGACAAAACGCTCGGATTTTATGCCTCGCTGCAGCTAACGGCATTTTCCTGGGTTTACTTAAACAAGAACTCTGCGGAGAACAGGTTGTGTTTAAAGCCCAACTCCGGGAATTGCAAACAAATGACCCTTGTAGTACTCCCCCGGCACTGCAGGGGTTAAATGCTTGGAGGGGGGGGGGGAAGAGGAATAAGGTGCAATACTAACCTTACCCATCGCTGCTGCAGGATCCCTTCCATCTGTGTGACTGGTCCCTCAAAGCTTCTTCTATAAGGCACTCCAGGCCTTGGTCGCACAAGTACAATGCAGGGCCAATAGCCCTACATTGTATGCTAGGACAGCGAGGACTCGGCCACAAGCCAAAGCGAATGTGAGCACCGGAAGCTGCGAGCGCGAGGAGGAAGATAAGTACTCGTCCTCTAGAGCTGAGATCTCCAAACTGCGGCCCTGTGTCTGCTTTGATCTGGCCTTGGGGTAATATTTCATTCACTGACACCAACCATGGGGCAAAGTTGATGGGGCATAGTTCCTGCCAATGACACCAACGATGGGGCACAGTTTCTGCCAATGACACCAACAATGGGGCACAGTTCCTGCCAATGACACCAACGATGGGGCAAAGTTGATGGGGCACAGTTCCTGCCAATGACACCAACGATGGGGCACAGTTCCTGCCAATGACACCAACAATGGGGCACAGTTCCTGCCAATGACACCAACGATGGGGCAAAGTTGATGGGGCACAGTTCCTGCCAATGACACCAACGATGGTGCAAAGTTGATGGGGCACAGTTCCTGCCAATGACACCAACGATGGGGCACAGTTCCTGCCAATGACACCAACGATGGGGCACAGTTCCTGCCAATGACACCAACGATGGGGCACAGTTCCTGCCTATGACACCAACGATGGGGCACAGTTCCTGCCAATGACACCAACGATGGGGCACAGTTCCTGCCAATGACACCAACGATGGGGCAAAGTTGATGGGGCACAGTTCCTGCCAATGACACCAATCATGGGGCACAGTTCCTGCCACCGACACTAATGATGGGGCACAGTTCCTGCCACCGACACCAACGATGGGGCACAGTTCCTGCCACTGACACCAACGATGGGGCAAAGTTGATGGGGCACAGTTCATGCCAAGCACACCAACGATGGGGCATAGTTCCTGCCAATGACACCAACGATGGGGCACAGTTCCTGCCAATGACACCAACGATGGGGCAAAGCTGGTGGGGCACAGTTCCTGCCAATGACACCAACGATGGGGCACAGTTCCTGCCACTGACACCAACGATGGGGCACAGTTCCTGCCAATGACACCAACGATGGGGCACAGTTCCTGTCACTGACACCAACGATGGGGCACAGTTCCTGCCAATGACACCAACGATGGGGCAAAGCTGGTGGGACACAGTTCCTGCCAATGACACCAATCATGGGGCACAGTTCCTGCCACCGACACTAATGATGGGGCACAGTTCCTGCCACCGACACCAATGATGGGGCACAGTTCCTGCCACTGACACCAACAATGGGGCAAAGTTGATGGGGCACAGTTCCTGCCAATGACACCAATGATGGGGCAAAGTTGGTGGGGCACAGTTCATGCCAAGCACACCAACGATGGGGCACAGTTCCTGCCAATGACACCAACGATGGGGCAAAGCTGGTGGGGTTCCACGGAAACCTGGTTGAGAATGGCTGCTCTACATGTTTCGTGGAAATTTACCGCTTCTTCAGGGGGAACAGTACTAAATAAAATCTAAAGGTGAAATGACAAAATATAAATAGTAACAAACAGTCACAAAAATAATACAAAATGAAGACACAAGACGGACGAGTGGGGAATAAAGAGCTATCAATGAGGGCCAACATGAGGGCTGAGGCCAGAAGAGCGGCGTCACCAACACTCCCCTACATCGGACTCACTATATCTCCTATGTTCCATCATGGAGTATATTCCGCGTCAGTGTAACGTGTATTGTTACATTATATGGCTTTGTTTATACTTTTGTAACCCATGTCGCAACTTATATCTGGATACTCTGTTTTTAATCTATTTTTGCATCAATAAATTATATACTTTTGAATTGATGTGTAATCTGTCTAGGGTACCAAGAGGGTCCATGTTCTCCTTGTGTTTTGCTTTGGAGACTTTTGAGCGGCATGGTCTCCTTGCACCTATATTTTCACCATTGCGATGCTGTTGGATAATACCAATAGGAAAATCCCAGGGTTCCAGCACTACTTATCCATTCCTTCAGGTCCTAATTGAAGAGAACCTGTCTAAACAGAACATTGAAGCTTTCTCTACCGACTTGGCTCTGACCCTCCCCTTATTACTTGATGGGTCAATGACTTGGGGTAAAAGGTGTATATATATCAAGTATCCTGATACTTGGAAAAGGGTTACAGCTTCCCATCCTCAGGAAACAACAAGAGAGGAGCAGGAAGAAGTGCTTCTCCAAACACACAGTTTCAATATTTTGGGCTGTCAATGTGATCCTCACCGGAGGATCCCCGGCGGCATTATATGACTTCCCTCCAGACACATTTCCCCATCATCTTCTGTCTTGTTTTCAGAATGTCATAAACAATGAAATAAAGGAAATGCAGCTGGCAGCCTTTCTAATAAATAAGTCAACATTCAAGTATTTTAAGGAAGAACTCAGCAAAGCTATATATATATATATATATATATATATATATATATATATATATATATATATATATATATATATATATATTATATATATATATATTTAAAGCTGAACTCCAAGCAGAACAATTATATTAATGTGGTGTCCATACTTTGCCTTAGCAGGGTTCCTGTTCCTTATCAGTAATGCAGCAGAGCAGTCATAAAACTTCCTCATATGTATCTGAAATACAGCAGAGGGGCAGAGATTGCCGTTTTCCATGACAAATCAACGTTACTTGCTTTCCATGAGCAAGTATGGAAAAAAGTAGGGGGTCTTGTAATGATCCCTACTGTGGTTTCGGCTTATATTACATCCTCGCTGCCCGTGGGGGGTAAAGCTAGTCCCCGATTCTGACCACTCATCTACCCGCTCATCCACCTTTAAAGTCTCTGATAGACTACTAAAATTAGTTTGGTAAACATAACTACATCAGACGCGATGTGTGGTCCTATACAGAAGTTCAGACGTTCAGGCCGAAACACGTAGGTCATCATGTGTGGCCCCTCCTACCTATCAAAGCAGTTGGGTCCATGAGAGCTCTGTGTTTTTGACTCCTAATGGCGTGTGGAATCGCCCCCTACAGGGCACAGTGTTCCGAAGGACTACTCCATCCAGCATTGCTTTAACCAGGACAGTAAATATCTACAGTATATACAGGTATTTGTATATGGAAATCCTCTATCTATATGCTAGAGGGTTTAAGGAACTTCAAGAAGGAGTGACTAAATGAGCCGAATTTCTTGGTGATGCCTCACTACAGATAGAACCCATGCCATATACAAGAAACCATATATAATGTTGATGGTCTCACCATGTATAGGACCAAGCTTATATTTGCATCTTACTTTACTGTATAAGCTGTGCCTCCTCTAGGGAATATTGACTAAGTGTGGCTATTTATGGGACAATGTTCATGCACTATATTGTAAAAAGTATTGTGACGCCTGCCTTTACACGCACATGAACTTTAATGACATCCCAGTCTTAGTCCGTAGGGTTCAATATTGAGTTGGCCCACCCTTTGCAGCTATAACAGCTTCAACTCTTCTGGGAAGGCCGTCCACAAGGTTTAGGAGTGTGTCTATGGGAATGTTTGACCATTCTTCCAGAAGTGCATTTGTGAGGTCAGGCACTGATGTTGGACGAGAAGGCCTGGCTCGCAGTCTCCGCTCTAATACATCCCAAAAGTGTTCTATCGGGTTGAGGTCAGGACTCTGTGCAGGCCAGTCAAGTTCCTCTACCCCAAACTCGCTCATCCATGTCTTTATGGCCCGTGCTTTGGATATAGTACAGCGTACAGGGCAACAGCAGGAATAGGATAACGGCCAGCAGTAGAGCAAATCATTGGAATGAGAGGCACTTACTAGGAGAGGACCTAAATACCCTCCCAGCAGCCAACATGTGAAAACCCATTACTGGGGTCTGCTGGCTTCTGGGAGACACCCACTGGTGGAAACTGGAATTACAGTCCTCCACTTTGGGAACCACAGCACCACCAGCAGGTGATCCAGGTCCTGACAGGCACTTTCCAGCTTTAAGACGTTTATTCCTTTAATGCTGAATTCCTGAACTATAGGTCCTGAATTACAAAACTGGCTGGACAGAATTACAAATAGTTTAATAGACAAAACAACAGACACAGGTTCCTGAGCCCATGCAACCTAAATGCTGGCCTGTGCAACGTGAATTCCGGAATATTTGGGAAGCCTAGGTGCTGCATACACCCATGACATGAATGGCTGTCTGCGGCTGTACTTGGGTATGCGCTGGTACTCACATAAACATTGGTCTAGCATATGGACATGTTCTGAGAATAACATTTTTCTATTTTTGGTATATGTCCCTATAATATAAAAGTGCCAACATATACCAAAAATACAGTCAGCCATTCATGTCATGGGCAGCATCTGGCCTTCCCAGGTGGGGAAAAATTGCCAGAATTTAGGTTGCATGGGTTCATGTGTCTGGGGTGCGAGAGGCCACAAAAAGTGTATAACCACTCATGTACCGGGCACTTTTTACCCCGGACCTGCCCAGGCCAATTTTCAGCGATGTCACACTTTGAATGACAATTGCAAAATCATGCAACACTGTACCCATTTGACATATTTATATATTTTTTTGAGAAATATAGAGCTTTCTTTTGGAGGTATTTAAGTATCACTGTTTTTTTTATTTTTTGCTAAAGAAGCAAAAAAAAAAGACTGAAATGTAAAAAAAAAAAAATTAAAAACAACATTTTTTCTTTGTTTCGGTTATTAAATTTTGCAAAAAATAATATTTTTTTTTCTACACTGATGGGTACAGAAAGGCTACACTTATGGGCACTGATGAGGCTGCGCTGATGGGCACTGATGAGGCTGCGCCGATGGGCACTAATCAGGCTGCGCCGATGGGCACTAATCAGGCTGTGCCGATGGGCACTAATGAGGCTGTGCCGATGGGCACTAATGAGGCTGTGCCGATGGGCACTAATGAGGCTGTGCCGATGGGCACTAATGAGGCTGCGCCGATGGGCACTAATGAGGCTGCGCCGATGGGCACTAATGAGGCTGTACTGATGGGCACTAATAAGGCTGCACTGATGGGCACTAATGAGGCTGCACTGATGGGCACTAATAAGGCTGCACTGATGGGCACTAATGAGGCTGCACTGATAGGTCATTATGAGGCTGCACTGATGGACACGGATTGGCACTGATGGGGCTGCGCTGATGATCAGTGCCCTGATTATCAGTGTAAATGTCCCCTGTCACAGGACAGACGGTAATCGGCTTTCCTTTCCTCACACAGTGACGGCGCTGAGGAAAGGAAATGCAGATAAATGCCATTTATTTTACATGTGATCAGCTGTGATTTGACACAGATGATCACATGGTAAAGGGCCACTGTGATTGGCCCTTTACCTCAATCTGTGTTCAGCTGTGTCCTAAGGACACAGCGATCACAGAGCATGCCCGATGCACACCCCGAGGGCGCACAGGGGGGGGGTTCTGGGAGGACATCAATAGCTGCCCTCCGAGAACTGGATGACTGCGCAGTAGCCGTCTTTTGGCTATAGAACGGTCGGAAAGTGGATAAGCTGGGAATTTAGCCTTTTGCCAGGCGTTCGGATGCAATTTTTCAGGATGACTATTTATGTAGAATTCAAAGCTGAAAAATAAAAGTCAATTATTACCAAAGAAATACGATTTTCTGATTGGAAATGATGGAAACTTTGAAGTGATCTACTGAAGTCAGGCTAGAAAGGCTCCGGCAGGGAGAGGTTAATGTCAGGTCAGCAAAGCTTCTCCTTATCTCCCCTGTGAATCTAATAAGAAATCTAATCAAGTATCAGTACAGAGACCATGTACTTATATTAAAGACAGGCTCCGCTCTTCCTTACTGCAACCTCCATAATAGCTTTATACGCCCCCTGGACAGGGGCGGCCATGTTTAAGACCGTCGAACATTCTCCAACTTATAGACTCTCCGGCTGTTTTATTTCTAGTTTTTTTGGGTTGGGCTTCCTGCAAATGTGAAACAAATGAACATAAAGAGACCCTGTCCCCGGATCATTGCTTTCAACACGAAGGTTTCTTTTTAAGTGTTGGAACTACGGGAAAGATTTTCATATAATGTACCCACCCTGTGCCAACACCCTAATATAAGCGATATTAATAATATATGTAATATATTGCAGCTTACCAGTCATTAGATGTGGTGGCTGCATTCGTTTTCTTATTTTAGGATTTTTTCCCCTCTGTTTTCAGCTGGTGATCTGGCCAGTAACACACCTCCTGTATTATTCAGACACAACTCTGGATGAAGGAGAACAGGAGGCACAATAGACAGCAGCATTGTCAGTCTGGGGGGGGGGGGGGGGAGTGTTAAATGTATTAGCAGATTTAGATACACTAAAGATGGCTACACATTATATAGTCTCCTTTAGATTTATCAAAACCATTTAATATGAAGTCAATCCTGAACACTTTCAAATGTTATGCATTCAGGCAGGCCATTGCATTACATAGTTGAAGGTAAATCTAAAGGAAATTGAACAAGAAAAATTGTATAAAATGTGTAGCCAGCTTCACAAATAGAAGCCAAACTCCAGCTCACGCTTTATAATCAGTTACAGCAAACCGTTTTGTTTTTTCCTTTAGGGGTAAAGGTTTTACATAAATACATAAAAGCTGACCATTGTAAGCACCCCTGCCAGTGTTAGATGCTTTGTTTATGTAAACTGATACATTCTGCAGAAGAGCTTGTGAAAAATAAAAAGACTTGTTGGCCGGATCACCAGATGAAAAATAGAAAAGAAGAAAGCCTAAAAAAGGAAACTAACGCGGCCATCATACCTAAGAATTGGTAAGCTGCAATATAATAAAAATGTTTGCTTTTGGGTTTATTAATGCTTTAAAGGAAAGGAAAAGCATTGCAACCAAACATTTAAAATACTTGATTTTCCTGTGCTGTTACCTGCAATTTCTTAAAGTGGAGTTCCACCCACTTTTACAACTCTTCAGCATCCCTCACTAAACTGTGCACTGTAAACGAACTGGATATTTTTTTTCTCAGCACCTACTGTATATCTGCTGTATTCATTTTTCACTTCCTCCTCCCTGGCCGTGGCCCATCGCATCATTTCCTGTTTGCAATGCCTTCTGGGAAGGGGCAGCAACTCCCTCTGACACTGCCGTTGCTATGGAAACCTGACCTGAAACCTATTACGCTGCTTGTGCTGCACTGAGCATGTGCGAGATCTGAAAGGATGAGAGCCAGGAAGAAATACAGTTTGGCTTCAGATGCCCACACTTAAGATGGCCACGGCCTGCTGTAAGTTTATAAAATAACAAACTACTGCTATAAACTAACAAAACAGACCTTAGTTTACAGACTAACTTTACTGGAATACATTAAGCTTGTGTATTATAGGGGTATTTTTATTTAAAAAGTATAATTTCGGCCGGAACACCACTTTAAAGCAGAACTATACTCAACTTCTCTCCAGCACTGCTATTAAGGTTGTCCCGATACCACTTTTTTTAAGATCGAGTACAAAGTACCGATACTTTTTTTTCAAGTACTTGCCGATACCGATGCTTTTTTTTTTTTTTTTAATGTTATGTGACAATTTTCAAAGCACAATACAGATTAGGTGGCACTGATACGCAGCACTGATGAACACTGACATGCAGAAGTGATGAGCACTGATAGGATTAGGTGAGCATTGATGAGCTCTGATGGATGGCTGGCACTGACAGGTGGCTGGCAGTGATGGGCATTGGGCACTGATAGGTGGCATTTATGGGCAGGCACTGAAATGTCATGAGAGGAAAGTCTGCCTGCGACGCCCATCTTGGTACTCCTTGCACTCGGCTGCATTAAAAGCAGCAGCGGCCATCTTGTTACACCCAGCCCGAACTATATGGGCTGGGTGTAACAAGGTGGCCGCTGCTGGCTTACTGCGGCCGAGTGCAGGGTGTACCAAGATAGGCGTTGGGACGTTCAACCGCTGACGTCGACATCGAGCGTCACTTCCGTTGTTCCGCCCGCTGACTTCCTGTTGCACCGGGTCGCCTAATCTGATGAAACACAGTCTCTCGGAGGTATCGGATCAAGAAATCGGGAGCATTTGTGCGAGTACAAGTACTTGCGCAAATGCTCAGTGTCAGTCCCAATACCGATACTAGTATCGGTATTGGCACAACCCTAGCTGCTTCGGAGCATTTTGTACACGCGTTTAGGCTATGACTAAGCACTCCTCGTAGTGCAAAACGCGTAAGCTTTGATCCACTTTGCTGTGTACCTGTATTTTGGACCTGTATTTTGGATGACATCTTATTAAATAAAGGTAAATTTTTTTGGAGTGCGGCTGTCCAGAACTTTCTTTGACGACACACGTTTAGGCGCATTTAAGTGCGTTGCCCCTTTTAAGGGTTTGCCCTAAAACACTAGAAAAAATGTACACTTAAAGTGGTAGTAAACGCTTTTTTTTTTTACTTGTACCTACAGGAAATCTTATAATAAGACTTACCTGTAGGAACAATAAATATCTTAGAAAAAATGTAGGAGATATTCACACTGCATGCAGCCAGTGACCTCACTGGCACATGCGCTCTGAAGGTCCGGTATACTGTACGGCCACTCATATAGCCGGAGGACGCAAACCCGGAAGGAAGACGGGTGAAGATGGAAGCCTCTGCAGCAGTGAGAGCGCAGCGCTGGAGGGCTCCGTTTTCAGGTAAGTCTCGCATAATGTGCTAGTATGCCATGCATTCTACATTGAGGGAAAAAAGTATTTGATCCCCTGCTGATTTTGTACGTTTGCCCACTGACAAAGAAATGGTCTATAATTTTATTGGGTCGGTTTATTTTAACAGTGAGAGACAGAATAACAACAAAAATATCCAGAAAAAACACATTTCAAGAAAGTTATAAATTGATTTGCATTTTAATGAGTGAAATAAGTATTTGATCCGCTATCAGCAAGATTTCTGGCTTCCAGGTGTCTTCTATACAAACCTGGTGGCCAACTACAAGAAACGTCTGACCTCTGTGATTGCCAACAAGGGTTTTGCCACTAAAGTACCAAGTCTTGTTTTGCGAAGGGGTCAAATAATTATTTCACTCATCAAAATGCAAATCAATTTATAACTTTTTTGAAATGGGTTTTTCTGGATTTCTTTGTTGTTATTTTGTCTCTCAGTGTTAAAATAAACCGACCATTACATTATAAACTGATCATGTCTTTATCAGTGGGGCAAACGTACAAAATCAGCAGGGGGTCAAATACTTTTTTCCCCTCACTGTAGTACATTATAACATTGCCTTGCATGGGGATTTTGTTTTCTGAGCTGCGGTTTACTACCGCTTTAAAAACGGTCGGTGTCGCCTAAATGCCATGTTTAGGTGTATCAAGCGTTATTTTCCACTTGAAAGGTCCTCTCAAAAACACACTTGTGATTTTTTTTTTTTTTCCAGCTCGTAAATGCTCCTTTACTAATATGCCTGTACAGCCGTGGCCAAAAGTTTTGAGAAGGACACAAATATTAATTTTCACAAAGTCTGCTGCTTCAGTTTTTATGATGGCAATTTGCATACCCTCCGGAATGTTATGAAGAGTGATCAGGTGAATTGCAATTAATTGCAAAGCCCCCCTTTCAGGGGTGTTGCTAGGTCTACAAAAGATCTGGGGCTAGAGCCCATAGCAGCGTAGTAAAGAAAGTCATATGCTTGGGCAGGCATACACATGTATATATACAGCAATATACGTGTGTGTGTATATATCCCCAGAGAGCCCCCCCCTTACATCAGTGTCCCAAGAGAACCCCCCCCCTTACATCAGGGTCCCCAGAGAACCCCCCCTTACATCAGGGTCCCCAGAGAGCCTCCCCCTTGCATCAGGGTCCCCAGAGAGCCTCCCCCTTGCATCAGGGTCCCCAGAGAGCCTCCCCCTTGCATCAGGGTCCCCAGAGAGCCTCCCCCTTGCATCAGGGTCCCCAGAGAGCCTCCCCCTTGCATCAGGGTCCCCAGAGAGCCTCCCCCTTGCATCAGGGTCCCCAGAGAGCCTCCCCCTTGCATCAGGGTCCCCAGAGAGCCTCCCCCTTGCATCAGGGTCCCCAGAGAGCTTCCCCTCTCCTTGGGGACCTCTGCAGAGAATCGGGGCTATGGGCTCCAGATTCGGGGCTATAGCCCCAAAAGCCACCCCCTAGTGACGCCACTGCCCCCTTTGCCATGAAAAGGAACGTAATCACATAAAAAAAAACATTTCAAAAGGCTTCAGGGCGGCCAAGAAAGTCCAGCAAGTGCCAGGACCATCTCCAACAGTTGATTCAGCTGCGGGATCGGGGCACCACCAGTGCAGAGATTGCTCAGGAATGGCAGCAGTCAGGTGTGAGGACATCGGCAAGCACAGTGAGGAGAAGACTTTTGGAGGATGGCCTGGTGTCAAGAAGGGCAGCAAAGAAGCCACTTCTCTCCAGGAAAGACATCAGAGACAGACTGATATTCTGCAAAAGCTACAGGGATTGGACTGCTGAGGACTGGGGGAAAGTCATTTTCTCTGATGAATCCCATTTCTGATTGTTTGGGGCATCCGGAAAAATCCTTGTCCGAAGAAGAAAAGGTGAGAGCTACCATCAGTCCTATGTCATGCCAACAGTAAAGCATCCTGAGAACATTCATGTGTGGGATTGCTTCTCAGCCAAGGGAGTGGGGGGCTCATTCACACTTTTGCCTAAAAACACAGCCATGAATAAAGAATGATACAAAAACATTCTCTGAGAGCAACTTCTCCCAACCATCCAACAGTTAGGTGAGGAACAATGCCTTTTCCAGTATGATGGAGCACCTTGCCATAAGGCAAAAGTGATAACTAAATAGCTTGGGGAACAAAACATCGAAATTTTGGGTCCATGGCCAGGAAACTCCCCAGACCTTCATCCCATTGAGAACTTGTGGTCAATCCTCAAGAGGCGGGTGAACAAAAAAACTCCCCACAAATTCTGACAAAACCCAAGCATTGATTATGTAAGAATGGGCTTCCATCAGTGAGGATGTGGCCCAGAAGTTGAGTGACAGCATGACAGGGGGAATTGCAGAGGTCTTGAAAAAGAAGGGTCAACACTCCAAATATTGACTCTTTACATAAACTTCATGTAATTGTCAATAAAAGCCTTTGGCACTTAAGAAATGCTTGTAATTATACGTCAGTATACCAGAGTAACATCTGACAAAAAGATCTAAAAACACTGAAGCAGCAAACTTTGTGAAAATTATTACTTGTGTCATTATCAAAACTTTCGGCCACGGCTGTAAACATCCAAATGTGCATGGACACGTAGAGGCTTACATAGACTTGCTTCTGCAGGCTGAAAGAAAAAAAAAAAAACGCCAAACACCTGAATAAGCCGCATTTTTTTATGCCCAGTGTGCATGAGGCCTCAGGTAGTGCTGCCACCCCAGGAGAGAGTCACACAGGGTTTAGGTAGTCACTGCTCAGGTGGGAGTACTGCATGCTACTAGAAGATCAAATGCTCCACCATACTCAGGTCATTTACACAGCAATGGATTGGTGAAGAAGAAGGTGCCGAGTATAAATGGGACAGGCTTGGCAAGAATCTTTTCTCTTGAAGGACTAGCAATAAGCATTCTGTTACAGAAAATGTAATTTTGGAACAAGAATGAACCCCCCCCCCAAAAAAAAAACAAAAAAAAAAAAAACAGCAACATACAAAGTGTGCAGCCTTGAAGTGGTTAAAGAACTAAAAATGAAGTCTTCCTTCTACAGCCATGTCAGCAGAGGCGTTCACAGACTAGGTTCGGCGCAGAGATGAATTGTATATTCCCGGGTGTGGGATGTATCAGTGCCGGAGCTGGATCCCCAATCTCACTGTAAGCATTTAAGAAGCCTGATTAACATCCTCTCTAATCAAGAGGGAAAGGGGAAGAGCTGCAAAGTACCATTCCTCCTCTGTCACTACACGACTCTACAAGCTACAGCCATGCATTGTTGTGATGGAGAACCCACTCGTTTTTCCTCCAAACATATTCCCGTAAACTTGTCCAAGTAACAATGTCGGTTGACCGTTGTGCCATGTTCTTGTGTCATCGTGGACCCCTTCCCAACCCTCCTTGAATCGCTTACGCCTTTCAAAATCACTCGATTTCTTCATGGAATGTTCATCATCATTAGCCTGTACTCTTACAGAGCTAAAGTTTCACTCACACTTTTGTCACACAACATTTGATGTCAATCTGCAGCTCCAGATTCCGGTCATTCATTTTCCGCCAACAGCGCAATGCCCACGCGTGCCATTTCTTCTACGATTACATAAAAACTGAGTCCACTGGTCTGTGACCCAGAAGAGTGCAGGTTAGAACATGTCGGAACACCCTTTGTGTCAAAATAACTATAACTCACCACCATAGTGCTATGCTGCAGGCATTCCGGGAATTAAATTGTCACACATCTTGCATGTTCACTGGTCTCTGAACATTTTGTCTGGCACTCCTATTATGACCCTGAACCTTTTTTATTTCAATAGAAACAACCCCTAGTGACCCCTTTGTGACCATCAACTGCCATCCAACTTTGTACTCTACCATATGGTTTATATTTTGACTGTGAGATAGATCTGCATTTGTATCCAATGTCTCCCTCCACCATCTCTCTGGCTCCCTCCAACCATCTCCCTCCACCATCTCCGCTCCCTCCACCATCTCCGCTCCCACCACCAACTCTCCCGCTCCCACCACCAACTCTCGTGCTCCCTCCACCACCTCCCCGTCTGCCATCCACCAACTCCCCCGCTTCCGCCACCAACTCTCCCGCTTCCGCCACCAACTCTCCCGTCTGCCATCCACCAACATTCTCGCTCCCAGCACCATCTCTCCGGCTCCCAGCACCATCTCTCCGGCTCCCAGCACCATCTCTCCGGCTCCCAGCACCATCTCTCCGGCTCCCTCCACCATCTCTCCCGCTCCCACTACCATCTCTTCCGCTCCCACCACCATCTCTCCCGCTCCCACCACCATCTCTCCGGCTCCCAGCACCATCTCTCCGGCTCCCAGCACCATCTCTCCGGCTCCCAGCACCATCTCTCCGGCTCCCTGCACCATCTCTCCGGCTCCCTGCACCATCTCTCCGGCTCCCTGCACCATCTCTCCGGCTCCCTGCACCATCTCTCCGGCTCCCTCCACCATCTCTCCGGCTCCCTCCACCATCTCTCCGGCTCCCTCCACCATCTCTCCGGCTCCCTCCACCATCTCTCCGGCTCCCTCCACCATCTCTCCGTCTCCCTCCACCATCTCTCCGTCTCCCTCCACCATCTCTCCCGCTCCCACCACCAACTCTCCGTCTCCCTCCACCATCTCTCCCGCTCCCACCACCATCTCTCCGGCTCCCACCACCATCTCTCCGGCTCCCACCACCATCTCTCCGGCTCCCACCACCATCTCTCCGGCTCCCACCACCATCTCTCCGGCTCACAGCACCATCTCTCCGGCTCACAGCACCATCTCTCCGGCTCCCAGCACCATCTCTCCGGCTCCCAGCACCATCTCTCCGGCTCCCAGCACCATCTCTCCCGCTCCCACCACCATCTCTCCCGCTCCCACCACCATCTCTCCGGTTCCCAGCACCATCTCTCCGGCTCCCAGCACCATCTCTCCGGCTCCCACCACCATCTCTCCGGCTCCCAGCACCATCTCTCCGGCTTCACCACAATCTCTCCCGCTCCCACCACCATCTCTCCGGCTCCCACCACCATCTCTCCGGCTCCCACCACCATCTCTCCGGCTCCCACCACCATCTCTCCGGCTTCACCACCATCTCTCCGGCTTCACCACAATCTCTCCCGCTCCCACCACCATCTCTCCGGCTCCACCAACAACTCTCCAGCTTCCGCCACCATAAGCTCAAATGCAGCAAAACATTTTTTCTTTTAGTTCTGGAAAAAATGCTAAAGAGCTAAAAGTTCTTACCCTAACAAACTTGAATAATACAAAAAAAAAGAAAGAAAAAAAAATTTAACAAAATTTACGCTCTTTGTTATTCTTATAATTACTTCACATTATGACAGAATGGTCAAAATATTTAACCAGGCACACCTACAGTGACACCATGCGTGTCCTACAAAACCCAATAATACAGCATTGTCCAGGCATGATAAAAAAAAAAAACCCACACATATATAATACATCTTCACGATCCTGGCACATTTCCCCATGATTTGTTTCTAAAAAATTCTGCAAATATTGAAAAATATCGTTTGATTGGTTTATTTTTTAGTACTTCTGTTTTGTAGCACCAGGGTTCCCACCCTGAATCCCAGTCAGGACACTATCTGCATGGAGTTTGCCTGTTCTCCCTGTGCTTGTGTGGGTTTCCTCCAGGTAGTCCAGAGTCCTCCCACACTCCAAAGACATGCTGGCAGAATAATTGACTCCTGTCTAAACTGGCCCTAGTATACATTGGTTTGAAAAAGTATTCATACCCCTTGAGATTTTCTACATTTTGTCATGTTACAACCAAAGACATAAATCTATTTTATTGGGATTTTATGTGATAGACCAACACAAAGTGGCACATAATTGTGAAGTGAGGGGAAAATGATAAATGGTTTTCAACATTTTTTTTACAAATAAATATGTGAAAAGTGTGGGGTACATTTGTATTCGGCCCCCTTTACTCTGATACCCCTAACTAAAATCTAGTGGAACCAATTGCCTTCAGAAGTCGCCTAATTAGTAAATAGAGTCCATCTGTGAGTAATTTAATCTCAGTACAAATACAGCTGTTCTTTGAAGCCCCCAGACATTTGTTAGAGAACCTTACTGAACAAACAGCATCATGAAGGCCAAGGAACACCCCAGACAGGTCAGGGAAAAAGTTGTGGAGAAGTTTAAAGCAGGGTTAGGTTAAAAAAAAATATCCCAAGCTTTGAACATCTCACAGAGCTCTGTTCAATCCATCATCTGAAAATAGGAAGAGTATGGCACAACTGCAAACCTACCAAGACATGGCCGTCCACCTAAACTGACCGGCCGGGCAAGGAGAGCATTCATCAGAGAAGAGCCAAGAGGTCCATGGTAACTCTGGAGGAGTTGCAGAGATCCACAGCTCAGGTGGGAGAATCTGTCCACAGGACAACTATTAGTCGTGCTCTCCACAAATCTGGTCTTTATGGAAGAGCGGCAAGAAGAAAGACATTGTTGAAAGAAAACAATAAGAAGTTCCATTTGAAGTTTGCGAGAAGCCATGTGGGGGACACAGCAAACATGTGGAAGAAGGTGCTCTGGTCAGAGGCGACCAAAATTGAACTTTTTGGCCTAAAAGCAAAAGGCTGTGTGTGGCGGAAAACTAACACTGCACATCACCCTGAACACACCATCCCCACTGTGAAACATGGTGGTGGCAGCATCATGTAGTGGGGATGCTTTTCTTCAGCAGAGACAGGGAAGCTGGTCAGAGTTGATGGGAAGATGGATGGAGCCAAATACAGGACAATCTTAGAAGAAAACCTGTTTGAGTCTCCAAAAGACTTGAGACTGGGGCGGAGGTTCACCTTCCAGCAGGACAACGACCCGAAACATACAGCCAGAGCTACAATGGAATGGTTTAGATCAAAGCATATTCATGTGTTAGAATGGCCCAGTCACAGTCCAGACCTAAAACCAAATGAGAATCTGTGGCAAGACTTGAAAATTGCTGTTCACAGACGCTCTCCATCCAATCTGACAGAGCTTGAGATATTTTACAAAGAAGAATGGGAAAAAATGTTCCTCTCTAAATGTGCAAAGCTGGTAGAGACATCCCCAAAAAGACTTGCAGCTGTAATTGCAGTGAAAGGCGGTTCTACAAAGTATTGACTCCGGGGGGTGCCATACAAATGTACCCCACACTTTTCACATATTTATTTGTAAAAAGTTTTGAAAACCATTTATCATTTTCCTTCCACTTCACAATTATGAGCTACTTTGTGTTGGTCTATCACATAAAATCCCAATAATATACATTTACATTTTTGGTTGTAACATGACAAAATGTTGAAAATTTCAGGGGGTATGAATACTTTTTCAAGGCACTGTATGTATGTGTGATAGGGCCTTTAGATTGTAAGCTCTTTGATAGCAAGGACTGATGTGAATGTACTCTATTCTTTAAGTAGATTAAAGCGGTATTAAACCCAAAAGCATTTTGCAGCTTACCAATACTTAGATGTGATGGCTGCATTTGTTTTCATTTTTAGTCTCTCTTTTCTTTATTATCATCTGGTGATCTGCCCAGTAAGTATGTTGTTTTTTTCAAGTTCTCCTACAAATGTAGCAGTTACAGGGATGAGACAAACCATTTACCACTGACAGAGGTGCTTACAATGATCAGTCTTTATTTATGGAAAACCTTTATCCCAAAATGAAAAAAAAAAAACTGTTTGCTGTAACTGCTTATAAAGTGTGAGATGGAGTTTGGCTTCAATTTGTTAGTGTATTTAAATCTGCCAATACATCTAACACCCCCCTCCCCAAGACTGACCATGCGGATGTCTGTTGTGCCTCCTGTGCAGCTTCCTCCAGAGTGGGGGGCTCTTTAATACAGGTGGTGTGTTAATGGCCAGATCACCAGGTGAAAACAGGGGGGGGGGGGAGCCTAAAAAAAGAAAACGAATGCAGCCATCACATCTAATGATTGGTAAGCTGCAATATATGGCATCTTTGGTTTTGGGTTTAAAACTTAGAGGTGCTCACTGACAATCGAGCCACAAACAAAAAAAAACAAACACTGCTGTCTGTACTCACGTTTTTTTCTGTGGTCAACTAAACCCATGGCTTGTTTGGCTGAACATTTGGCAAACCAGTTGTCCCCGAGCAAAACAGTGACTTCGTTGGTTTGGACGAGCCGCCCTGGCATAAAAGCCAGCGGGCCGAAGGGTACCTAAGGGAAGAAAAACCACAGTAAACATTGAAGCTGGACAAGAGGGGTGCGTGTGAAGACTGACAAACAAGTGGAGCCAAGAAACAAAGTGGTTGTAAAACCCTTCCATATACCCAGTGAAAGTGACACAGCGCACAGGAACAGAGCTGAGGCTGTCAATCACAGGCAGTGTACTGGAGATCCCTTCCGTCACCTTTTTTTCTTGGTGTCAGGAAAACTTGTCAGAAGTGACTCATGCTGGTAGTAGAGGAAGGAGGCAGCAGACAGAAATTACTTAGTGCTCTGGATTGAGACAAACACACACTATAGAGGGGTATGCTTTGTTTGTATTTCAGGTCTGAGGTTTACAACCACTTTAAAGCTGAACTATGGGAATCATTATTGATTTCAGTAGCCACAGAGGGCAAAGCTGTGAGTAATCCCCAGTAGGTCCTCACATCAGTGGCTTCTTGCCGAAAACTACAGAGCAGCAGTGTTGTGGTTCCTCATATGGTTCCTTACAGGACTCAGTGACAGGTGGGAAGAACTACAGCGCCCGGGTGGGAGCAACTACAGCGCCCGGGTGGGAGCAACTACAGCGCCCGGGTGGGAGCAACTACAGCGCCCGGGTGGGAGCAACTACAGCACCCGGGTGGGAGCAACACAACTGGAATGGTAAGATAGCAGCAGTGCTAAGGCCTCATGCACACAAGACGCTGGTGCAAACTCTGCTGAACACATGTTTTTAAAAGCTGAAACCGACGTTTAGAAACGCCCGTTTTGCCGCGTTTGCATGCCGCATTTGCATGCCGCGTTTGAATGCCGCGTTTAGTCGCGTTTTACCGCGTTTTACCGCGTTTGCGTCTAGAAGCGTCTGCAGAGCAGAGAATGACATTTTGCAACCCGATTTGGGGCCCCATATCTCGGGGCCACTTAGTGCTAGGAATCTCCTAACACAGTTTGACTAACACTATAACATATCCAAATTTGGGGTTCCTAGCACCCAGTGGCCCCGAGATATGGGGCCCCAAAGTCAGGTCGGAAAATGTCATTCTCTGCTGCAGAAAAGTGCTAGACATTTTGCGACCTGATTTGGGGCCCCATATCTCGGGGTCACTTGGTGCTAGGAACCCCAAATGGATATGTTATATTGTTTGTCCAACTGTGTTAGCACACCAAATTTGGGGTTCCTAGCAATAAGTGGCCCTGAGATATGGGGCCCCAAATTCGGGCTGTAAAAATTAGATATGTTGTAGTGCTAGGTCCACTGTGTTTGTGCGCCAAATTTGGGGTTCCTAGCATCAAGTGGCCCCGAGATATGGGGCCCAAAAGTCGGGCTGTAAAAACACTTATAAACGCAAACGTGGCTAAACGCGGTATCGGTGTGTAGCCGCGTTTAGCGTCTGAAACGTGGAAAACTTTTGCGTCTGAACCCATTTTTTTGCTTCTGGAAAAACGAGGTTAAACGCAACTGCCTAAAAACGCCAAAAAACGAGACTGTGTACATGGACACATAGGATAACATTGAATGGGTTCAGGGGCAGTTGAAAAAAAAAGTGTCCAACTGCCTCTGAACGCGCGTTTAACAGCGTCTCGTGTGCATGAGGCCTAACTCTGCAAAAGGTGGAAAAATAGACTTGTAGCCAGCTAAAGAGGTAAAAAAAATCATCCACTTCTATTACAGGGTGCAGGATCGTCTCTCTCCCACCTCTGCTCAGGCTCTGTACAGCACAGTGATGATGTCACTGCTACTTTTACACGGTGATATCTGGGTTTGTAAAGACATTTAGTGTGCACAAAGTGGAGGTCTATACTTTGTGGCCATTAACCACTTCAATACAGGGCCCTTTTACCCCCCTTCCTGCTCAGGTCAATTTTCAGCTTTCAGCGTTGTCACAGTTTGAATGACAATTGCGTGGACATGTAACGCTGTACCCATATGGAATTTTTAGCATTTTTTTCACACAAATAGAGCTTTCTTTTGATGGCATTTAATCACCACTGGGTTTTTTTAATTTGTTATTTGCTAAACAAAAAAAAAAAAAAAAAAAGACCGAAAAGGTTTTAAAAAAAAAAACGTGTTTTCATCGTTTCTGTTATAAAATTTAGCAAATAAATAATTGTTCTTCATAGATTTAGCCCAGAATATATTCTGCTCCATTTCTTTGGTGAAAATAACCCCAAATCAGTGTATATTATTTAGTCTGTAGGAAAGGACGGCCAATCTCATTTCTTGACCCCCAAAAATGCCAGGACAGTACATTTAACCCCCAAGGTACCACTTTTTGGAAAGCAGACAGTCCAAGGTATTTAGTAAAAGGCATGGCGATTATTTTGAAGTTGTAATTTTTTGTCACAATTTTTTGGATTATAAAGAAATTATAAAAAAATGTATATTTTCACAATTCTTTTCTTTACAATTTATTTATTTTTTACACATACTGTCACCAGTACAGTACAGCGTCATCATATAACTGGTGTGTGGATCAGGGATACTGACTGGTGACATTATGTAAAATAAATAAATAAATGTAAAAAAAAAAAATTCAATTTTTGTTATATTTTTTTCTTTTTTTTTACTTGCATTGTTGTCCTTTTTTTTCCACGATACCAAAGTAATACTGTACTACTCTGGGGAAGTGATGATTCTTTTTTTTTTTTTTTTTTTTTTTTACACACATTATGATTGTTTATAGCAGTGAATTTCACTAGTATAAGCAACCCTTTTTCTGGAATGAAACAGTGTTTTGCTGTGATTGGCCCTGTCTGTACCATGTGATTGCTGTGACCAATCACAGCTAGCAACACAATTGTACACAATGGATGGCATGAAAGGAAGCCATCCATTGTTTACAATTGTCATGTAATTGGTCACAGTGATCACATGGTACCGGTAGTGGGCCGATACACAGATCAGTCATTGGCTGACGTCCACCCGGATCTACGAAAGTCCCGCCCCAGCTGTCATTTTGTTATAGGCCGGGCGGGAACTGGTTAATTTGAGCTACAGACCACGCTGGTCTGATTAAACGTTCTTGATAGGTATTAGGTGGTTCCGCGGGTGGATTGTGGTCTCCCTTTGGAGATATGGGCTGCTACCTTACTGGTACGACAGAGATGTTGCTTCAGCCGAGAAGAATCTTGAAAAGGGAGAGAGGAGCGCCTGGTGATCGGAATATGACAACTCCTGATGAAGAATGCAATCTTTTACTGAAAGTAAAACTAGTACAAATCGAGCCAACGCGTTTCCCAAACAGCGTTGGCTTCAAATTCTACTAGTTTTCATTTAAATAAACGATTGCATTCTTCATCAAGGGTTGTGAACCCGTATAAAGCTTTGGGTCTCTGCTCAGGCTTCTGTAGCCATGTCCGATGGATTCCGCAGTCCGTCCTGCAATCTGAAGGTAAAAAAGGTATCCCTCGCACACCGTGCAAGCCCGTCCATCACACAAGTAGTAGTAGCCTCAGCCCGCCTCCATCTAGACCACGCCCCTGACATACTTTGCACTGCCCACGGGGCTTAGTCATGGAAGTGCTTCATTAATAAGCCCTGTGGATGGTGCGAAACGCGTCGGGGAGCATGGCCTAGACAAAGCCGGGCTAAGGCTGCTGCTACCTGTCTGACAGACGGGTTTGCATGGTGTTTGGTGATCAGAATACCTTTTTTTGCGTTCATTAGGATATTCCGGACACCGGGCCCTTCTCGCTCTCTAGTCCAGTATCCAGTGGCTATTGAGGAATATGTTTAACCCCTTCCCGACCATCCTATTGTAAAAGGATGGCCGGGCGGGATTCCTATTATAACGGGGAGCACGCTACGGCGCGATCTGTCACCCCTCGTGTCCACCAGACACAACCTATGACAGATCACTGTACTGGCCCGCTGCCAGTACCATGTGATCGCCGTGGTCAATCACAGCAGATCACATGACAGTTGTACACAATGAAAGGCTTTGATTCATGACTTCATTGTGTACTATTGTGATAAGCTCTGTGATTGTACCATGAGATCACTGCGACCAGTCACAGCCCATATGAACCATGGAATTAGCTGTGGCCAATCACAATAGTAATCACCGAATGAATAGCTTTCATTCAGAAAAAAATGGGAGATTAAAACCGTAAAATTCACAGCTATAAGCAACCATAGTGTGTAAAAAATCCTGATCACCTCCGCAGATTAGTACAGTGTTACTATGGTAACAGTGTATTGCTCTGGTCACTGTATGTAAAAAATAAAAAAATAAAAAATGAAACAAAAAAAAAAAGGAAACCGGTAATAAAGAAAAATGTAAAATACATACTGATCCCAGCCAGTGTCCCTGATCACCGCCACACCAGTTATATAATGACACTGTACTGCACTGGTGACCGTATGTAAAAAATAAATAAAAAATTGTGAAAAAAAAATTGTTGTTCTTTTACTTCCTTCATTTTATAAAAAATTGTGACAAAAAATTACAACTTCAAAAAACTTGCCATGCCTCCTACTAAATACCTTGGACTGTCTACTTTACAAAAAGGGGTCATTGGGGGTATATTTGTACTGTCCTATGGCCTCAAGAAATTAGAGCACATCAGGATTGATCGATTATATATCATTTTTATTTTTTTAAGGTACTCACCGTATTGATTGGTGTATAACACGCACTTTTTTCCCCTTAAAATCAGGGGAAAATCGCGGGTGCGTGTTATACGCCGATCCCCCGCTGACTGTGAGTGGAGGAGCGAGCTCCGCCGACATACATACATAGCCGAGTGTACTCGGCTAGGTTCGGCTAGCTCCGCTCACAGTCCCGCCCTATGATGGACATAACCCAGGGACTGGGCGTGACTGTGAGCGGAGCTAGCCGAACCTAGCCGAGTACACTCGGCTATGTATGTATGTCGGCGCCGCTCGGCTCCGCCCACAGGACTACGAGAGGAGCCGAAAGCGGCCAACAGCCGCCGAGATACACAGGACCGGTGTTCTCGGCGGCGCCATATTTAAAAACTGCAGTGACACTGGGCAAGGCTGCAAATGACACTGACAAGGCTGACACTGACAAGGCTGCAGATGACACTGACAAGGCTGACACTGACAAGGCTGACACTGACAAGGCTGACACTGACAAGGCTGACACTGACAAGGCTGACACTGACAAGGCTGACACTGACAAGGCTGACACTGACAAGGCTGCAAATGACACTGACAAGGCTGACACTGACAAGGCTGCAAATGACACTGACAAGGCTGCAAATGACACTGACAAGGCTGCAGATGGAGACTGATAAGGCTGCATTGATGGGCATTTAAATGTAAGTTTTTTTCCTTAAAAAGTTTTTTTCCTTAAAATTCCCTCCTAAACTTGCGTGTTATACACTGATAAATACGGTACATAGCGCCGTCAATTTACGCAGCACTTTACTTATACATTATTATTATTAACCTACCAGCATGTCTTTAGAGTGTGGGAGGAAACCGGAGTACCCGGAGGAAACCCACGCAGGTATAGTCGGGATTCGAACCAGCGACCCTTTTTGCTGCTAGGTGAAAGTGCTAACCACTGTGCTGACATATTATTATTATATATTTATTTTCTCATATCATAGTTTGTGGACTCTATAACTCTCCTACAAACTAAATAAAATATACTGATTTGGGTTTTTTTCAAAGAAATGTTGGCCTAAATTTTTGAAGAACGATTATGTATTTGCAAAATGTTATAATCGAAATAAAAAAAAAAAACTTTTTTTCAAAATTTTCTTTTTTTTTTTTTTCCATTTATTTAGCAAAAAAAATTTAAAAAACTGCGGTGATTAAATACCACCAAAAAAAGCTCTGTGTAAAAACAATGATGAAAATGTCATACATGCACAGTGTTGTATGACCGCAAATTTTCATTCAAAGTGCTAGTGCGCTGAAAGCTGAAAATTGGCCTGGGCAGGAAGGGGGTGAAAGTGCCGGGTACTGAAGGGGTTAAAAGAATGTTTCGGTGTCTGGAGTTCAGATTTAACATGTCACTTCTCTTTATTCAGAGCCCAGAGGAGAAGTAGAAGAATACCCACCATGATATCATAGGACAGCTTCTCGGGTAAAGACCCAAGCCTCTCCTGGAGAGCATCATAATCACTTTCTACCTTCTTCCTGAAAGAAACAAACACTTCAATTAACAAATACAGAAGAATTATAAAGCAGCCATTCCTGCAAGAAATACATGGCAGCAAATAATAATGATGATTGTTATTAAAAAATGCATGCTTGTGCCACAGATGGCCTGAGCCAAGTTTATATAAGACTAGCCAAAAACATTTTCTGGTTTAGGATAAAGTGGGGAAGGATTAGAACCCCTGTTAGGTTTTTATTGCTACACGGGGTGCCTTTAGAGAGATTTTCGCTCACTTCCTGTCCCGCTGACAACGGCTTTTGCCAGACAGGAAGCGAGGAAAGATCTGCCAGAGGGGACACAGACAGAACAAAAATCTGACAAGGGTTGTGGTCTTCCTTTACTCTAGCGCTGCACAATTATTCGTCAAGAATCATTATCGCGATCTTCTTGACTAAAGCGTTTTATAATTCCTTCTATGCAAAGAATTCTCTCTGCTCTTCTGAAGCCACAGCAGTCAAAAGAAAGGGAGAAAAAAAACTGGGCAGTCTGCCAAGAATCACAACATTCTTTATCAGTTGAACTTAAGTATAAACATTGTAACAATTTGTCAATGGAACAGACTTTGTGTGTAAGTGAAAAAAGTTTAACCACTTAAAACACTAAACCTTTTTCTGACATTTGTCGGTTTAAAGTTAAAGGGGGGTTCCGGCCGGGAAAAAATAATTTTAAAAAGTCAGCATCTACAAACACTGTAGCTGCTGACTTTAAATAAGTACTTACCTGTCCAGGGAGCCCGCGATGTCGGCCGCCCGAGGTCGACCCGTCCCTCGGCTCTCGGGTCCCGGCACCGCCATCCTAACTAAGGGAAACAGGCAGTGGAGCGTTGCGGCTTCACTGCCAGTTTCCCACCGCACATGCGCGAGCGCTCTGTGGATGGCCCCGTGGTTTCCTGGGAACACACACAGTCCCCAGAAGGCAACGGGGCCGCTCACCAACGAGCAGGACACGCCGCGGAATAGGAAGAGGCAGATTAAGAAGACTGCCTAGCAACAAGGGTTTCAGGTAAGTAAATTTTTTTTGTTTTTTTTACATTTTTTTTTTAAGATTTTTGGTGCAATTTTTTTTTTTTTTAGGTTGGCCCTCCACTTTAAACACTAAACCTTTTTCTGACATTTGTTGGTTTCAAGTTAAAATCTTTTTTTTTTTTTGCTAGAAAATTACTTAGAACCCCCAAACATTATATATTTTTTAGTAGACACCCAAGAGAATAAAATGGTGGTTGTTGCAATATTTTATGTCTCACTGTATTTGCGCAGCGTTCTTTCAAATGCAATTTTTTTTAAATGAATTATAAAAAAAAAAGTAGTTAGCCCATTTTTTTATATAATGTGAAAGATTTTACATCACGAGAATTGTGAGAGAATCGTGATCTTTTTATTTCAAGCAAAAAAATCGTGATTCTCATTTTGGCCATAATTGTGCAGCTCTACTTTACTCTAATAAAATGTAACTTAATAATAACCTTCAACTCCTCTCTGGTAAAGTGTTGTAACCAGAACAGGAAGTGAGGGGAAAGCTCTCTATCAGATTCCTGTATAAATGGTCAATAGATTAACGAAGGGTGTACCCACACTGGGCATGGTTGAACTGAACTGGTTGATGACATCACAAGAGGAAGGGTCACCCAGTGATATCACTAGGTGGCCCCACCCCTTAGTTTATTTAGGGGCGGGTGGGAGGAGAAGCTGTCAGTCGAAGGGAGCCAAGCATCAGGCGATGACCATTTTTTTTTTTTTTTCCCATGCGTGTGAGCAGGCGCCGTTCATCGTGATCGACGCTGGATTTACTTCAGGGGATATATATTTTGTTTTTTACTTCTGTGGCTCCGGGTTCTTATTTACTTTGCTCATTTTTATTTTTTTTTGGGTGAATGAGTAGGGGTATTTTGTACCCCATACTCAATTACATGGGGGGGGGGGGACGGTCAGGCAGGATCTAGGGGCCCCATTTAAAAGGAGGCTTCCGGATTCTGATAAGTCCCCCCCCCCCCGCACTCACACAACCACCGGGCCAGGGTTGTGGGGAAGAGGCTGCATGCTGGGATAAGGGTTTGGTACGGATTCTTATAAAAATAAACAAAAAAAAGACTTTTGAAAAAAAAAAAAAGAAACTTTTTTTTTTTTTTTTTTTTTACTTTTTGCTATAAAACATATCCAATTAAATTGAAAGAAAAAAATCTAATTTCTTCATCAATTTAGCCCAATCGGTATTCTGCTACATATTTTCGGTAAAACAAATCCCAATAAGCGTATATTGAGTGGTAAGAGCAAAAGTGATAGCGTCTACAAACTATGGGATTTTGGAATTTGTATTTATTTTTACTAGTAATGGCGGCGATCAGCGACTTATAGCGGGACTGCGAAATTGCAGCGGACAATCGGACACTAAGAGACACTAAGAGACACTAAGAGACACTAAGTGACACTAAGAGACACTAAGAGACACTAAGAGACACTAAGTGACACTAAGTGACACTAAGTGACACTTCTGATGCACTTTTGGGGACCAGTGACATTAATACAGTGATCAGTGCTAAAAATATGCACTGTCACTGCACTAATGACACTGGCTGGGAAGGAGTTAACATCAGGGGCGATCAAAGGGTCAAATGTGTGTCTAGCAAGTGTTTTTTGTAATGTGTGGGATGTGCGTTTACTAGGGGAAGACATGGATCCTTGTCCCTGCTTTGGAAATAAAAATAAAAAAAAACGCAGGCGTTGATCAAATATCAATAAAAGAAATATCTATTTGTTGGGAAAAGGAAGGACAATTTTATTTGTGAACAGCGTCGCACGGCCGCGAAATTGTCAGTTGAAGTAACGCAGTGCCATATCGCAAAAAATGGCCTGATCAGGAGGGGGGGGGGATAAATTTTCCAGAGGTCAAGTGATTTTAAACACTGGAACATAGACAAGGATTAATAAAAGAAGCTGCATACTCAGAAAGTGATTAAAACTGCAGCTGAAAGTGCTAAAAAAAAAAAAACACAAAAAAAAAATAAAGTGCTTTCTTCTAAAATGACATTGGCGCGGGTTAAGGTGGACAGAAAAGTGACATTTGACCGCAGTTCTTCTATTGGATCGCAGGAAGGGACGCCCCTGTATGGAAAATTCCCTGAAGACTTCTCCTGATCTATATACTTTCTAAAAATAAATAAATAACTACAATTAGGATAGTATTCTTGATTTAACGTGAGCGTGCCGAACAAAACCCGCGCAAACGCGGATGAAAAATATTTTCCCAATTAAAAAACACACTGAAATTATTTTTAGTGCATACAGACACAATATAATCTCCAAAGCTTCCACTAAACATAAAAGATGGAACCGCGTCGTGTTCATATATAACAAATAATCGCTCGGCTCAAAGTTGTGCGCGGCGGCGGCAAAACAGCATAAAACCAAAACTGTAAAAAAAAAAAGCGTCGCACTTCAGATCACATTACCTCTCATTCATTTAGAGTTAAAGTGGTTGTAAACCCTTCCACATATACCCTGCGAAGTGAAAATGGCCTCAGGTGATAACACTGAGATGAAACAAATCCTCCTACATAAGCTGTACCTGTTTATCTGTAGCCATATCTGCTCTACAAAGTACAGAAATGATTTAGCCTGTCTGAGCTGTCAGAAAAAAGGGCGCTGAAATGACACACTGCAGAGCTCAGTGCGGAGAGCTCTGGGAGCCTATTGGATTGGAGGGAAGGGACACACCCCCCTTCACGCAACACACAGGCATTTGGATCTCAGTTTGGTGTGCAGCCATGCGGATTTTCCTTTTATTATTGCTTCAGCTGTGATTGGGCGAGCGCCCTGCAGGGAGGAGATCATGTCGTTGGGAGTCGGATCACCTGTGGGCAGCGTGGATCTTTTGTGTGTAGGATGTAGGGCAGTGTACAGAGGTCAGTAGTATGTAGAGCAGTGTACAGAGGTCAGTAGTATGTAGAGCAGTGTACAGAGGTCAGTAGTATGTAGAGCGGTGTACAGAGATCAGTAGTATGTAGGGCAGTGTACAGAGATCAGTAGTATGTAGGGCAGTGTACAGAGATCAGTAGTATGCAGAGCAGTGTACAGAGGTCAGTAGTATGTAGGGCAGTGTACAGAGGTCAGTAGTATGTAGGGCAGTGTACAGAGATCAGTAGTATGCAGAGCAGTGTACAGAGGTCAGTAGTATGCAGAGCAGTGTACAGAGGTCAGTAGTATGTAGAGCAGTGTACAGAGGTCAGTAGTATGCAGAGCAGTGTACAGAGGTCAGTAGTATGTAGGGCAGTGTACAGAGGTCAGTAGTATGTAGGGCAGTGTACAGAGGTCAGTAGTATGTAGGGCAGTGTACAGAGATCAGTAGTATGTAGGGCAGTGTACAGAGGTCAGTAGGATGTAGAGCAGTGTACAGAGGTCAGTAGTATGTAGGGCAGTGTACAGAGGTCAGTAGTATGCAGAGCAGTGTACAGAGGTCAGTAGTATGTAGGGCAGTGTACAGAGGTCAGTAGTATGTAGGGTGGTGTACAGAGGTCAGTAGTATGTAGAGCGGTGTACAGAGGTCAGTAGTATGTAGGGCAGTGTACAGAGATCAGTAGTATGTAGGGCAGTGTACAGAGGTCAGTAGGATGTAGGGCAGTGTACAGAGGTCAGTAGTATGTAGGGCAGTGTACAGAGGTCAGTAGTATGTAGTGCAGTGTACAGAGGTCAGTAGTATGTAGAGCAGTGTACAGAGGTCAGTAGTATGTAGGGCAGTGTACAGAGGTCAGTAGCATGTAGGGCAGTGTACAGAGGTCAGCAGTATGTAGGGCAGTGTACAGAGGTCAGTAGTATGTAGGGCAGTGTACAGAGGTCAGTAGTATGTAGAGCAGTGTACAGAGGTCGGTAGTATGTAGGGTAGTGTACAGAGGTCAGTAGTATGTAGAGCGGTGTACAGAGGTCAGTAGTATGTAGGGCAGTGTACAGAGATCAGTAGTATGTAGGGCAGTGTACAGAGGTCAGTAGTATGTAGGGCAGTGTACAGAGGTCAGTAGTATGTAGGGCAGTGTACAGAGGGTAGTAGTATGTAGAGCAGTGTACAGAGGTCAGTAGTATGTAGGGCAGTGTACAGAGGTCAGTAGTATGTAGAGCAGTGTACAGAGGTCAGTAGTATGTAGGGCAGTGTACAGAGGTCAGTAGTATGTAGGGCAGTGTACAGAGGTCAGTAGTATGTAGAGCAGTGTACAGAGGTCAGTAGTATGTAGGGCAGTGTACAGAGGTCAGTAGTATGTAGAGCAGTGT
Organism: Aquarana catesbeiana; assembly: GCF_042186555.1. NCBI lineage: Eukaryota > Metazoa > Chordata > Amphibia > Anura > Ranidae > Aquarana > Aquarana catesbeiana. The sequence goes on along the minus strand of NC_133334.1, from coordinate 268,430,447 downwards.
ACAGAGGTCAGTAGTATGTAGAGCAGTGTACAGAGGTCAGTAGTATGTAGGGCAGTGTACAGAGGTCAGTAGTATGTAGGGCGGTGTACAGAGGTCAGTAGTATGTAGGGCGGTGTACAGAGGTCAGTAGTATGTAGAGCGGTGTACAGAGGTCAGTAGTATGTAGAGCAGTGTACAGAGGTCAGTAGTATGTAGAGCAGTGTACAGAGGTCAGTAGTATGTAGGGCAGTGTACAGAGGTCAGTAGTATGTAGGGCGGTGTACAGAGGTCAGTAGTATGTAGAGCAGTGTACAGAGATCAGTAGTATGTAGGGCAGTGTACAGAGGTCAGTAGTATGTAGAGCAGTGTACAGAGGTCAGTAGTATGTAGGGCAGTGTACAGAGGTCAGTAGTATGTAGAGCAGTGTACAGAGGTCAGTAGTATGTAGGGCAGTGTACAGAGGTCAGTAGTGGGTAGGGCAGTGTACAGAGGTCAGTAGTATGTAGGGCAGTGTACAGAGGTCAGTAGGATGTAGAGCAGTGTACAGAGGTCAGTAGGATGTAGGGCAGTGTACAGAGGTCAGTAGTATGTAGGGCAGTGTACAGAGGTCAGTAGGATGTAGGGCAGTGTACAGAGGTCAGTAGTATGTAGGGCAGTGTACAGAGGTCAGTAGTATGTAGGGTGGTGTACAGAGGTCAGTAGTATGTAGAGCGGTGTACAGAGGTCAGTAGTATGTAGGGTGGTGTACAGAGGTCAGTAGTATGTAGAGCGGTGTACAGAGGTCAGTAGTATGTAGGGCAGTGTACAGAGATCAGTAGTATGTAGGGCAGTGTACAGAGGTCAGTAGTATGTAGGGCAGTGTACAGAGGTCAGTAGGATGTAGGGGAGTGTACAGAGGTCAGTAGTATGTAGAGCAGTGTACAGAGGTCAGTAGTATGTAGAGCAGTGTACAGAGGTCAGTAGGATGTAGGGCAGTGTACAGAGGTCAGTAGGATGTAGGGCAGTGTACAGAGGTCAGTAGGATGTAGGGCAGTGTACAGAGGTCAGTAGGATGTAGGGCAGTGTACAGAGGTCAGTAGGATGTAGGGCAGTGTACAGAGGTCAGTAGTATGTAGAGCAGTGTACAGAGGTCAGTAGGATGTAGCGCAGTGTACAGAGGTCAGTAGTATGTAGGGCAGTGTACAGAGATCAGTAGGATGTAGGGGAGTGTACAGAGGTCGGTAGTATGTAGGGGAGTGTACAGAGGTCGGTAGTATGTAGGGCCGAGGTCAGGAGGCCAAAGTATAGGGGGAGGTCAGCGGGACACGATACTGGGGGATCAGAAGGGCATGGTGCAGGGGGGGCCAGAGGTCATGGTACTGGGGGGGGGGGTCAGGATGGCTGGAGTGTCAAGAGGGTATGGCACTGGGGGACAGGAGGGTATGGTGTGGGGGGGAATCAGGAAGGCTGGGGTGTCAGGAGGTCACGGTACTGGGAGGGTCAGGAGGCCACGGTACTGGGAGGGTCAGGGGGCCACGGTAAAGGGAGGGTCAGGAGGCCACGGTAAAGGGAGGGTCAGGAGGCCACGGTAAAGGGAGGGTCAGGAGGCCACGGTAAAGGGAGGGTCAGGAGGCCACGGTAAAGGGAGGGTCAGGAGGGCATGCTTTGAATGCTTTCAAAAATACATATTTGAATTGTTTATTTTTACCAATTTACAAAATACAAAGTGAGCGAACAGAGGAGAAATCTAAATCAATTCTGTATTTGGTGTGACCGCCATTTGCCTTCAAACCGGAATCTATTCTTTTATGTAGACTTGCACACAGTTTTTGAAGGAACTCGGCAGGTAAGTTGGTCCAAACACCTTGGAGAACTAAGCACAGATCTTCTGTGGATGCTGGCTGCCTCAAACCTTCTGTCTCTTCATGTAACCCCAGTCAGATGCCATGATGATATCAGGGCTCTGTGGGGGCCAAACCATCACTCCCAGGGCTCCTTGCTCTTCTTCACACTGAAGATAGTTCCTAATGACATTGGCTGGATGTTTGGGGTGGTTGTCCTGCTGCAGAATAAATTTGAGGCCAATCACACACCTCCCCGATTGTATGGCATGATGGAAAAGTATCTGCCTGTATTTCTCAGCATTGAGGATACCATTGATTGGGCAACGTTGAGGACTGTAGACAGAGTGGTCGACCAATGAAACCTAATGCAGCAGATGAAAGACACATCATGCTTACTTCCCTTCCACATCGGAAGATGTCCAGCAATGCCATCAGCACAGAACTAGTGGAAACCAGTGGGACCCAGGAACACCCATCTACTGTCCGGAGAAGTCTGGCCAGAAGTGGTCTTAATTGAAGAACTGCAGCCAAAAATCCAAGGTGAAGTAATGCCTCATTTCCACTGAGCGGATCGGTTCGGGTCGGTACAGTTTGAATGGCCTAGAATGGTTCGGTCTATTCTAGTGAGCGTTTCCACTGCAAGTGGGACCACAAGGGGCCATACAGGGTTTAGAAAAAATGCCTCAGCATAGCACAGCAGAGGGTTTTCTGTCAGCCAATCAGTGGAATGTATCGTAGCTCCGCCCTAACCGAACCGTTCCATTTTCTATGGCCCCACATCTGAAGCAGGACCCTAAATGGAACGGTTCGGTTCGGTTGTATGGGCCGCTTTCATAATGGAAACACCCAAAATAGCATACCATACCGAACTGCTCAGTGGAAACGAGGCATTACTTAACTATGCAGGAAAATATAGGAACTGGGGTGCAAAAAAAAATGGCAGCAGGTGCTCTGGACTGATGAGTGAAAATGTGAAATATTTGGCTGTAGCCGGAGGCAGTTTGTTGCCGAGGAGCTGGAGAGTTACAATAATGAGTGTCTGCAGGCAACTGTGAAGCATGGTGGAGGTTCCTTGCAAGTTTGGGGCTGCATTTCTGCCAATGGAGTTGGAGATTTGGTCAGGATCAATAGTGTCCTCAATGCTGAGAAATACAGGCAGATACTTTTCCATCGTGTCATACCATAAGGGATGTGTGTGATCGGCCCCGAATTTATTCTGCAGCACGACAACGATCCCAACCATACAGCCATCCAGCATAGTTGAGTTACTTCGTCTTGGATTTTTGGCTGCAATTCTTCAATTAAGACCACTTCTGCCAGACTTCTCCGGACAGTAGATGGGTGTTCCTGGGTCCCACTGGTTTCCACTAGTTCTGTGCTGATGGGATTGCTGGACATCTTCCGATGTGGAAGGGAAGTAAGCATGATGTGTCTTTCATCTGCTGCATTAGGTTTCCTTGGTTGACCACTCTGTGTCTATGGACTTCAACGTTGCCCGATCAATGGTATCCTCAATGCTGAGAAATACTGGCAGATACTTTTCCATCATGCCATACAAATCGGGGAGGTGTGTGATTGGCCTCAAATTTATTCTGCAGCAAGACAACCACCCCAAACATCCAGCCAATGTCATTAAGAACGACCTTCGGTGTAAAGAAGAACAAGGAGTCCTGGGAGTGATGGTTTGCCCCCCACAGAGCCCTGATCTCCAGATCATGGAGTCTGTCTGGGACACCCACAGAGGATCTGTACTTGGTTCTCCAAGATGTTTGGAACAACCTACCTACCGAGTTCCTTCAAAAACTGTGTGCAGGTCTATCTAGAAGAATTGATGCTGGTTTGAAGGCAAAGGGTGGTCACACCAAATATTGGATTTGATTTGGATTTCTCTTCCTTTCATTTGCGGTACTTTCCGTTTTGTTAATTGCGGACCAATAACTCAGGGACTGTGACGGTGGAAAGTGAGTGAAAATGAAAACGTTTGTGTTGTCACCAGAACAGGTACTGAAGAGAAATCTCCCAATGGGGACACCTGTTACAGTTACAATTGTCTACAAGGACAGGTGTCTCCCATTTTGGAGAGATTTCCTTTCATTTGCCGTTATCTACACAGCAGGAAGTGAATGGAATTCTCCCAAATAGGACTCATAACAAAAACCTAAAAGGGGTTTTACCCATTGAATACCCTTTACAAAATGATTTAAAAAAAAAAAAAAAATTGAAAAAGAAAATTAAATAAAATTTCTGGCTTTAGATACGCTTGGAATCTGCCTCTCATAGTACAAAAAAATATTTTTCTTGCCATGTACTGAGCCCTGAGATTGCAGTACAGACATCCTAAAAAAAGAGATAATCACCAACGGATTCTAACATTAAAGATTACATCAGGCCCCAGGTGAAGAAACTGATATCTACACCAAATAGAAGCAATTCGTATATGTGAATTTCACTGACAGACCTACTGATGCATGTTTAAATAAAATATAATTAAAATGAGGCCGATTAAAGATTCATGAACGCAAAAGGTTTCTCTGGCTAGCGGCACAAGGTCCTCCATGAAAAGTAATCTACGCTGAAGAATCAGGACTTTTCTTTTTTCTTTATGTTTTTGTATATTTCATGTGTTTTGGTTAAATTTAATGAACGCGGTTTTCAACTTTTGAAATAATATATTTTTATTTTATTTTTTTACACGTGAAAATATTATACTAATAATTTATATTTACCAACTGTCACCAGCAGGTGGCGAGTCTCATCAGAAAAGTTCCAATGGTTATGGCTTAGTCTAAAGGGGAAGGTATTTGTACTGGAGGGGGGGGATGTTTGCTTGTGAAAGGGGATGTGTGGTACAAACTACTGACCTCTGCATTCTGAGTTACTTACTACTAACCTATGAACTCTGTATCGATTACTACTAAAAGCCTGCACTCTGCGTTAAGTACTACTGACCCCTGCACTGTGTATTATATACTACTGACCTCTCAACTATGCATTACTTACTACTGACCCCTGCACTGTGCATTACTTACAAATGACCCCTGCACTGTGCATTATATACTAAAGACCTCTCAACTATGCACTACTTACTACTGACCCCTGCGCTCTACATTACAGTCTACTGACCTCTTAACTCCACGCTACTTACTACTCACCCCTGCACACTGGGTTATCTTCTACTAAACTCTGCATTACTACTGACCCCTGGACGTTGCATTACTTACCACTGGCCCCTGCATTCTTACCCCGACCCCTGCACTTTGCATTACTTACTAACACCTGCACCTTGCATTACTTAATACTGATCCCTGAATGATGCATTATTTACTATTGACCTCTGAACTCTGCATTACTTATTCCTGACCCCTGCACTTTGCATTACTTACCGACACCTCCAGTTTAAGTTAGTAATACTGACCCCTGCATGATGAGTTACTACTGACCCTTGCATCTGCTTTACATTCTACTGACCCCTGAACTCTGCATTACTTACCACAGACCTCTGAACTCTGCATTACTTAAGCCGGCCATACATGGATGAAAATTCAGCCAGTTCAGCAGGGACCGCTCAAACTTCGATCCATGTATGGGCACCCTGGTTGTACAGAAGTCGATCGATCAATCAATTTCTGTACAGCCACCGTTGGGTTTTTTTACAAACGATCAGTGCCGCCGGCTATAGCCAGCAAAACTGATCATTGTGTTCTGACCGCAGGGAAGGCTCCCCACTGTGAGAATAACAATAGCTCAGCAGGAGAGATTCCCCCATCCACACATTCAAGGTGGAAGAATCCTGCATTTTATTTTGCTCAACCTACTGGCTGAACGGAATTTTTTTTTTAAAGTGTATGGCCTGCCTTACTATTGACCCCCGCACTCTACATTAAATACTACTGACCCTTGAACTTTGCATTATTTACTGACCCCATTCTGGGTTTATTGCGGTCTGTGACCCCATTCTGGGTTTATTGCTGTCTGAGACCCCCATTGGTGAAAGCCAATCCTCTACTTGTCCCAGAAAGTGATGAGCAATGCAGAGATTTAGACTGCTGCGACCCTAAAGTCGTGCAACTTGCTTGCAACCTCCTTTCAACTTTTGTGATTTAACATTGCAGGCTATGGCACTCAAGTCGCACCAAAGTTGCAGAAAAGAAGTGCAGGAACATTTTTTTTTTTTTTTTTTTTTGCTGCTGGGACTTGAGTCGTATTGATTAAAACGACACCCGTTAAAATTAAAGTGAGACTAAAGTCTTGGGGTTGTGTTGCTTAAAAATAACAAACATGTTATACTTACCTGCCCTGTGCAGGGCACTTGCACAGAGCAGCCCAGATCCTCCTCTTCTCGGGCCCCCACGCCAGCGCTTCTGGCCCCTCCCTCCTGCCGAGTGCCCCCACAGCAAGCAGCTTGCTATGGGGGGCACCCAAGCCGAGCTGCTGCTCTGTGCGTCCATTCAGGCACCGAGCCGTGCCCCCCTCTCTCTCTTTCCTGATTGGCTCACTCTCTGACAGCAGCGGGAGGGAAGGGGTGGGGGGGGGTTTGTGAGCCTGCGGGGGTGACGGACCAGGCAAGTAAAAGCCCCCCCCCCCCCGGACAAAAACAAGCAGATGACCCTTGTAGTGCAGGCACAGCACCATTGGAGGAGCAAAACAATATAAATGTTAATAGTCAATACTTCACACTTACCAGTGCTGAATCTTTTCTTGGCAGCCGCTGACCACCTGTCATAAAAAAACAGATAGGGGTTTGTGAGACGACCACTGCAAGACTATGGCGGCCAATCAGATGCATGTTTAGAGGAAATTTAGAGTTCTTTTGTGGGAATAAAAAAAAAAAATAGCAAATAAAAAATAATAATAATTATCTAGCATATACAAGTCAAATTGTAATTAAATGTTTAAAAAAAAATAAAAATTAATTCCCTTTCAATCTGCAGTGCTGTAATTTTCTGTAAAATGCACTATGGTGACCTGGAGGAGTTCTAAACGCCCCCCCCACAAAATGTAATTTCCAGTTTGTGCGATCGGCTTACTGTTTTCCCCAGAAGTCTGCACTAAGATACAAGTCAGATTTTTGGCATCCCCTGCAACAAATTTTTTTTTATTTTTGGTGAGATACTCCCAAAAGGGAAACCATGTCTTAAAGGATGCAGGCCCTGTAACTTTCCTTAGAGCCCTGCAAGTGCAGCAGCTGATTTATAATTATAAAATCACTCCCATATAGACTCACTCACGCACATGGACAAAGACAGCTAATTTCTTTAGAATAACAAAAAGGTAGGAACTTGCAACAAACACGTCGTGACTTCATCTGTCTTCATCTGTCAGTCATCTGACTTCATCTGTGTGACGTAACGCGTAGGGAGTGGCTGCGAGCAGACGCAAACCGGAAGTCACGTGAGAAGGCGCTTTGTACGCCGCTACATCTGCTTCTTTGCCTGATTTTTATGTTTTTTATGTAAGAGTCCAATTCACAGCACTTTAATAAATATATTTGAGTTCACCTTATATACTACACCATTGGAGGCTTGTCTTTTCTTCTCTCTTTCATTCATACCTCATTGGAGTATACTGGAACAACTATATGAATGCGAGTATGAATTGAGAAGAAACCGCTAGAGCCATGGCCGTTCGATGAGAACCAATTTGAGCCCCATTCCAATGCTACACTAAGATCCACACATCTGGTTACATTGAGCGATGCTCGATTCTTCATACATCTAAGGTGAGAGTTTTGGGAGGCTGGTGACATTAGGAAATCATCTGTGAAGACATCCATGATCTTCCTTTGACTTTTTATTGGCTACCTAGCCACCTCTTATTTATTCATTTATTATTTGCACTTTGCACTCCTGGACATCACGTTTTACTCACCCAACGAATAGAGGGAACTTTGCACAACAATTTATTATTATTTTTATTCTATTACTGCAGTGCACTTCATCTTTACGTACTTTATTATTGTTGTGATATTATCTGTTCTTCACATTGTTGTGTGTGATTTTATATGATAGCGTGAGATCACTATTGCTTTTTATTCTTTTATTGTGCAGTGTTGAACACTTTTAGATTTTGCTGCTATCTGTATAGAGATTATCACATATTTTTCACGTTTTAAACATTTACTTCATTTGCTCAGAGTAGCGCTGAGGACACTTTTTCTTTTTAACATGAAACCAAAATCAAGAACACGGGGACACGACCCCAAACTAACAGGAGAAAAGTTCAAAACTAATCTTAGAAAGTATTATTTCACGGAAAGGAGGATAGTTGATGCTCGGAAAAAGTAGAGAGCCAGTCAACAGTACATGCTTGGGACCAGGGGCGTCGCTAGGGGGTGGCTTTTGGGGCTATAGCCCCGAATCTAGGGCCAATAGCCCCAAGTCCCTGCAGGGGTCCCCAAAGGGGAGGGGAGACTCTCTGGGGACCCTTATGTAAGTGGGGGGCTCTCTGGGGACCCTGATGCAAGGGAGAGGCTCTCTGGAGACCCTAATGTAAAGGGGGCTCTCTGGGAACCCTGTTGTAAGTGGGGGGCCCTCTGGGTACCCTGATGAAAGGAGGAGGCTCTCTGGGGACCCTGATGTAAGGGGGGGGCTCTCTGGGGACCCTGATGTAAGGGGGGGGCTCTCTGGGGACCCTGATGTAAGGGGGGGGCTCTCTGGGGACCCTGATGTAAGGGGGGGGCTCTCTGGGGACCCTGATGTAAGTGGGGGGCCCTCTGGGTACCCTGATGAAAGGAGGGGGCCCTCTGGGGACCCTGATGTAAGGGGGGACTCTCTGGGGACCCTGATGTAAGGGGGGACTCTCTGGGGACCCTGATGTAAGGGGGGACTCTCTGGGGACCCTGATGTAAGGGGGGACTCTCTGGGGACCCTGATGTAAGGGGGGACTCTCTGGGGACCCTGATGTAAGGGGGGACTCTCTGGGGACCCTGATGTAAGGGGGGACTCTCTGGGGACCCTGATGTAAGGGGGGACTCTCTGGGGACCCTGATGTAAGGGGGGACTCTCTGGGGACCCTGATGTAAGGGGGGACTCTCTGGGGACCCTGATGTAAGGGGGGACTCTCTGGGGACCCTGATGTAAGGGGGGACTCTCTGGGGACCCTGATGTAAGGGGGGACTCTCTGGGGACCCTGATGTAAGGGGGGACTCTCTGGGGACCCTGATGTAAGGGGGGACTCTCTGGGGACCCTGATGTAAGGGGGGACTCTCTGGGGACCCTGATGTAAGGGGGGACTCTCTGGGGACCCTGATGTAAGGGGGGACTCTCTGGGGACCCTGATGTAAGGGGGGACTCTCTGGGGACCCTGATGTAAGGGGGGACTCTCTGGGGACCCTGATGTAAGGGGGGACTCTCTGGGGACCCTGATGTAAGGGGGGACTCTCTGGGGACCCTGATGTAAGGGGGGACCCTGATGTAAGGGGGGACCCTGATGTAAGGGGGGACCCTGATGTAAGGGGGGACCCTGATGTAAGGGGGGACCCTGATGTAAGGGGGGACCCTCTGGGGACCCTGATGTAAGGGGGGACCCTCTGGGGACCCTGATGTAAGGGGGGACTCTCTGGGGACCCTGATGTAAGGGGGGACTCTCTGGGGACCCTGATGTAAGGGGGGACTCTCTGGGGACCCTGATGTAAGGGGGGACTCTCTGGGGACCCTGATGTAAGGGGGGACTCTCTGGGGACCCTGATGTAAGGGGGGACTCTCTGGGGACCCTGATGTAAGGGGGGACTCTCTGGGGACCCTGATGTAAGGGGGGACTCTCTGGGGACCCTGATGTAAGGGGGGACTCTCTGGGGACCCTGATGTAAGGGGGGACTCTCTGGGGACCCTGATGTAAGGGGGGACTCTCTGGGGACCCTGATGTAAGGGGGGACTCTCTGGGGACCCTGATGTAAGGGGGGACTCTCTGGGGACCCTGATGTAAGGGGGGACTCTCTGGGGACCCTGATGTAAGGGGGGACTCTCTGGGGACCCTGATGTAAGGGGGGACTCTCTGGGGACCCTGATGTAAGGGGGGACTCTCTGGGGACCCTGATGTAAGGGGGGACTCTCTGGGGACCCTGATGTAAGGGGGGACTCTCTGGGGACCCTGATGTAAGGGGGGACTCTCTGGGGACCCTGATGTAAGGGGGGACTCTCTGGGGACCCTGATGTAAGGGGGGACTCTCTGGGGACCCTGATGTAAGGGGGGACTCTCTGGGGACCCTGATGTAAGGGGGGACTCTCTGGGGACCCTGATGTAAGGGGGGACTCTCTGGGGACCCTGATGTAAGGGGGGACTCTCTGGGGACCCTGATGTAAGGGGGGACTCTCTGGGGACCCTGATGTAAGGGGGGACTCTCTGGGGACCCTGATGTAAGGGGGGACTCTGTGGGGACCCTGATGTAAGGGGGGACTCTGTGGGGACCCTGATGTAAGGGGGGACTCTCTGGGGACCCTGATGTAAGGGGGGACTCTCTGGGGACCCTGATGTAAGGGGGGACTCTCTGGGGACCCTGATGTAAGGGGGGACTCTCTGGGGACCCTGATGTAAGGGGGGACTCTCTGGGGACCCTGATGTAAGGGGGGACTCTCTGGGGACCCTGATGTAAGGGGGGACTCTCTGGGGACCCTGATGTAAGGGGGGACTCTCTGGGGACCCTGATGTAAGGGGGGACTCTCTGGGGACCCTGATGTAAGGGGGGACTCTCTGGGGACCCTGATGTAAGGGGGGACTCTCTGGGGACCCTGATGTAAGGGGGGACTCTCTGGGGACCCTGATGTAAGGGGGGACTCTCTGGGGACCCTGATGTAAGGGGGGACTCTCTGGGGACCCTGATGTAAGGGGGGACTCTCTGGGGACCCTGATGTAAGGGGGGACTCTCTGGGGACCCTGATGTAAGGGGGGACTCTCTGGGGACCCTGATGTAAGGGGGGACTCTCTGGGGACCCTGATGTAAGGGGGGACTCTCTGGGGACCCTGATGTAAGGGGGGACTCTCTGGGGACCCTGATGTAAGGGGGGACTCTCTGGGGACCCTGATGTAAGGGGGGACTCTCTGGGGACCCTGATGTAAGGGGGGACTCTCTGGGGACCCTGATGTAAGGGGGGACTCTCTGGGGACCCTGATGTAAGGGGGGACTCTCTGGGGACCCTGATGTAAGGGGGGACTCTCTGGGGACCCTGATGTAAGGGGGGACTCTCTGGGGACCCTGATGTAAGGGGGGACTCTCTGGGGACCCTGATGTAAGGGGGGACTCTCTGGGGACCCTGATGTAAGGGGGGACTCTCTGGGGACCCTGATGTAAGGGGGGACTCTCTGGGGACCCTGATGTAAGGGGGGACTCTCTGGGGACCCTGATGTAAGGGGGGACTCTCTGGGGACCCTGATGTAAGGGGGGACTCTCTGGGGACCCTGATGTAAGGGGGGACTCTCTGGGGACCCTGATGTAAGGGGGGACTCTCTGGGGACCCTGATGTAAGGGGGGACTCTCTGGGGACCCTGATGTAAGGGGGGACTCTCTGGGGACCCTGATGTAAGGGGGGACTCTCTGGGGACCCTGATGTAAGGGGGGACTCTCTGGGGACCCTGATGTAAGGGGGGACTCTCTGGGGACCCTGATGTAAGGGGGGACTCTCTGGGGACCCTGATGTAAGGGGGGACTCTCTGGGGACCCTGATGTAAGGGGGGACTCTCTGGGGACCCTGATGTAAGGGGGGACTCTCTGGGGACCCTGATGTAAGGGGGGACTCTCTGGGGACCCTGATGTAAGGGGGGACTCTCTGGGGACCCTGATGTAAGGGGGGACTCTCTGGGGACCCTGATGTAAAGGGGGACTCTCTGGGGACCCTGATGTAAGGGGGGACTCTCTGGGGACCCTGATGTAAGGGGGGACTCTCTGGGGACCCTGATGTAAAGGGGGACTCTCTGGGGACCCTGATGTAAAGGGGGACTCTCTGGGGACCCTGATGTAAGGGGGACTCTCTGGGGACCCTGATGTAAGGGGGGACTCTCTGGGGACCCTGATGTAAGGGGGACTCTCTGGGGACCCTGATGTAAGGGGGACTCTCTGGGGACCCTGATGTAAGGGAGAGGCTCTCTGGGGACCCTGATGTAAGGGGGCTCTCTGGGGACCCTGATGTAAGAGTGGGCGCTCTCTGTGGATATATATATATATACACACACACACGTATATTACTGTATATACATGTGTATGCTCGCCCAAGCGTATGACTTTCTTTACTACGCTGCTATGGGCTCTAGCCCCAGATCTTTTGTAGACCTAGCAACACCCCTGCTTGGGACACACATAGACCTATAGTCAGACAAAAAATGTAACCAAAAAACAAAATGGGCAGATTCGATGGACTACTCAGTCTTTTCTCTGCTGTCACTTTTCTAAGTTTCTTTCTATGTCTGTGCGGTGCGATTTGAGCCATTAATTTGTATGGCTCAAATCTCACCGCATATATGCACTAATAAAAAAAAAAAAAATGAAAAAAAAAAAAAAGGTGCAGGACGTTTTTTTTTTTCCTCCGCACTGGGATCGGATCGCATGGTTGTTATACGATCTAATTCTGTCAAACGCATTGCATTTTGACACCCCCCCCCCCCGCAGCCGTGCGATTTCAATGCGGTGCTGGAAACACACCGGATTTGCTGCGTTTCCCACACCGCATATATGTAAACTGAGCCTAAAACAAAACTTCAGATATCCTGACCACACCTTACTTATAGAACTTTTCCTTTTCCCGTTCAGCCAGCATTTGCTTAAAATCAGCGTCACCTTTGATATAACGACACCGTTTTCCAAACCTGACATTTTTTCTTTATATAGCTTTTGCACTGCACCTCACACTCGCCTGAACTCTAAATGTCAGCGATGCCGAAACACAAGAAGTACAAGCCCCACAGACTGCCAACTTCCAGGAAAACTACAATGCTATTCCTTCACTGTTGCTTAAAGCGGAGTTCCACCCAAAAGTGGAAGTTTCGCTTTAAGGACTCCTCACCCCTTTACATGCCACATTTGGCATAACATTTTTTTTTTTTTTGGGGGGGGGGGGGGGGGGGGGGGGATTTGAGGACCTAGTTTAGACAGGTACCCTGTTACCACTTCCGCCCCGAGCGTAAGTTCTCCTCTCCCCCCTGCAATCTTCTGGGACACGTTACAGGTCCCAGAAGATTGCCCGGCCATTCAGGACGCGCAACGCAACTCACACACATGCAGTGCGCACCCGGCAGTGGAGCCGCAAGCTGTCACAACCGGGTGCCCACACTAGTGATGCTGGCGTGAGGGAGAGAACCGAGGCTTTGGGCGTCCACATCGCTGGACCGTGAGATAGAGGAGTGTGTGTTTCATAAAAGTCAGCAGATACACTTTTTGTAGCTGCTGACTTTTAATAAAACACCGAAATGGCTGGAACTCCGCTTTAACCACTTGCTGACCCGGCCTGTCTCTGACATTTGATGCGTACAAGTTAAAATCAGTATTTTTTGTGAGAATATTACTTAGAACCCCCAAACATTATATATATTTTTTAGCAGAGACCCTAGAGAATAAAATGGCGATTGTTGCAATATTTTATGTCACACTGTATTTGCAAAGCGATCTTTGAAACACAATTTTTTTGGGGAAAAAATACAGTTTAAATGAATTTGATAAAAAAACAACAATAGTTACCCCAAAGTTTTGGAGAATATGAAAGATGATGTTATGCCAAGTAAATAGATACCTAACATGTCCCGCTTTAAAATTGCGCACGTTTGTGGAATGGCGACAAACTACGGTATTTAAAAATCTTGATAGGCGATGCTTTAAACATTTTTATAGGTTACGGGTTCAGAGTTACAGAGGAGGTCTTGAACTAGAATTTTTGCTCTCACTCTAACGATCGTGGCGATACCTCACATGTGTGGTTTGAACACTGTTTGCGACTTGCGTATGCGTTCGCTTACTTTTTATTTTTACAGTCCCTTTATGTTATTTGTATTGGATCACTTTATTCCTATTACAAGGAATGTAAACATTTCTTGTAATAGAAATAAGGATGACAGGTCCTCTTTATTGAGAGATCGGGGAAAATGAGATCTGGAAAAGACCTCAGATCTCATTTTTTTTTTTTTTTTTTTTTTTTGCATTTAAAAAAAAAAAAAAAAAAAAAAAAAAAAAAGGTAAAATTTCACATTTTGACTTTTTAAAGTGGGGTTCCACCCAAAAAACAAAAATACCTGTAAAAATTCTAAAAAAAAAAACAAAAAAAAAAAACATTTGGATATTTTTTTTTTTTTCACTTACCTCTAAATGCCTGTTGCTAGGTGGTCCCTCGTAGTCTGCCTGTTCCTTTGCCTGGGCTGGTGACATCACTTCCCCCCAGCCACAGGAAGGGCTCAGCTCTGCTCCCTCCCTCCTGTCAATCATCTGGGACCCATTACAGGTCCCAGGTGATTGAGCGGCCAATCACGGCGCGCGGCGCCGCTCACGCATGCGCAGTGGGTGCCAGGCTGTGAAGCCACAGCCCGGCGCCCACAGTTGAAATGCCGGCGCCGACGAGCGGAGGGGGGGGGGGACGAGCGGGGCTTCGATCCCCCGCATCGCTGGACCCAGGGACAGGTAAGTGTCCAATTAAAAGTCAGCAGCTGCAGTATTTGTAGCTGCTGACTTTTAATTTTTTTTTTTTTTTTTGACGGCCCCCCTGGGTGGAACTCCTCTTTAAAGTGGTGTTCCGGCCGAAATTATACTTTTTAAATAAAAATACCCCTATAATACACAAGCTTAATGTATTCTAGTAAAGTTAGTCTGTAAACTAAGGTCTGTTTTGTTAGTTTATAGCAGTAGTTTGTTATTTTATAAACTTACAGCAGGCCGTGGCCATCTTAAGTGTGGGCATCTGAAGCCAGACTGTATTTCTTCCTGGATCTCACCCTTGCAGATCTCGCACATGCTCAGTACAACACAAGCAGTGTAATAGGTTTCAGGTCAGGTTTCCATAGCAACGGCAGTGTCAGAAGAAGTTGCCGCCCCTTCCCAGAAGGCATTGCAAACAGGAAATGATGCGATGGGCCGCGGCCAGGGAGGAGGAAGTGAAAAATGAATACAGCAGATATACAGTAGGTGCTGAGAAAAAAAATAAAAAAAATATCCAATTCGTTTACAGTGCACAGTTTAGTGAGGGATGCTGAAGAGTTGTAAAAGTGGGTGGAACTCCACTTTAAGGAAGAAAAAAAAATCCTTTGTTCATGCCCAAGAACCGGAAGTGACGTCAGAGGTTGCTCTGGTCCTCCAAGGGCATAGAGCCGAGTGGGGGGCTATCTGACCCTCACTCGGCTTCCTGCCCAGCAAAACGGCCGCATCAGATTGTTTATAGGCTTAACGGTGCCCGCCGCTTCTTGGTTGTTTTTGAGCTTACCGGAAACGACCAAGAAGCGGCGGGCACCTCCCCCGCCGCCTAGAAAAGTGATGTCTCTGAGTTTCCCCTGCTGTGTTCACTTTGATTGAAAAGCCGAAGCCTAAAAAAGGGCTCATGTTAGTTTTTTTTTAACCCCATTATGTTACTAGCTGATTAATCGATTATGAAAATAGCAAATCGATTAGTTGTCGATCGATCGATTAGTTGTTTCAGCCCTAGACTGATCATTTCTTTGTCAGTGGGGCAAATGTACAAAATCAGCAGGGGATCAAATACTTTTTTTCCCCCCTTACTGTATATTGATGCGATTTGGATCCCACATTACAGGACGATTACCCAGGCATTCCCTGAAAGTCGCTTCTAAAGTCGCATCAAAGTAGTACTCAAGTCACCTGGCAAAGCTGCACCGTAAGTTGCGCAACTTTCAGGTCGCAGTAACCGAGCCTTACACGTTTATAAACAGTTATTGTATCCAATTTGTTTTATATTCATCATATACTTTGTTTCTTTGTTCTTTTCTGTAATAAACATTGAATACACAAAGCACCCATAATACTTGCGTGGAGAGAGCGAGTAAAAGGATAAGCGCACTTTAAATTGCGTCTGTGCATCTTCTTTTTTTTTTTACCCCCTCCCCCTGTCCTAACCCACCTTTCCTGCTGCCATTTTTCGGCACCCCAGTTCCAATGATCTCTTCTGTAGAAAACAAATTCCGGGTCATTCTACAACATAAAAAACACTTGATTTTATCTTTTTGGCCTTGGAGTTCGCCTTTAAAAACGCAGTTCATAAAAATGAGAAGTTTTGTTAAGACGGGAGATGATAGCGGGGAAAGTGCCGCCATACTTGCAGAACGCGGATAATGTATTTTTTATGATCTAGTAAATAAGGGCAGCTGAAGTAAAACATCATAAAAGGTTAACTCTGTTATTAAAAAACAAAAATAAAAGGGAATTCCATAAATATTAACAACAGCCGACCTATTAGAGTGACATACGGCCTAATTATCTCTTTACAGAGGACATTTCAGATAAACACTTCCAAACAAATGAACATAATATTTGCTGCAAAGTGAAATGGTATCGCGCGCTGCAGACGTACGAGGGGGGCGGCCCGGGTGGGTTTAGTTTAACTCGCGGTGAGCCGAAAGGCAACGCAAAAAAGTACTTAGGAAACACAGATACAGCAGTGCTAAAACTAAGGGGCAAGTCTTGCATCACTTCCTCTCGGCACCATCACCACCCTAACATACCCACCGGCATTCCTAACTGTCCCAACCTAACCCCCTACCCCAAGATACCAACCTAAAGAGATACAGAGCTAAAGATGACTTATAGGGCTCATTCACATGGGTGTAACTATTGGTTACTAAGACACAGACAACCCCTGCCACCTAGTATACTTGATTGCTAGGACACAGGCAGCCCCTGCCACCTACTATCCTTAATTGCTAGGACGCAGGCAGCCCCTGCCACCTAGTATCCTTGATTACTAGGACGAAGACAGCTCCTCCCACTTAGTATCTATGATTGCTAGGATGCAGGAAGCCCCTACCACCTAGTATCCCTGGTTGCTAGGACGCAGGCAGCTCCTCCCACCTAGTATCCCTGGTTGCTAGGACGCAGGCAGCTCCTGCCACCCAGTATCCTTGATTACTAGGACGAAGGCAGCTCCTCCCGCTTAGTATCTATGGTTGCTAGGATGCAGGAAGCCCCTGCCATCTAGTATCCTTGATTACTAGGACGAAGGCAGCTCCTCCCACTTAGTATCTATGGTTGCTAGCATGCAGGCAGCCCCTGTCACCTAGTATCCATGATTGCTAGGACACAGGCAGCCCCTGCCACCTAGCATACTTGGTTGCTAGGATGAAGGCAGCCCCTGCCACCTAGTATACTTGGTTGCTAGAATGCAGGCAGCCCAATGCAGGCAGCCCCTGCCACCTAGTATCCTTGGCTGCTAGGATGCAGGCAGCTCCTGCCACCCAGTATCCTCGATTCCTAGGACAAAGGCAGCTCCTCCCACTTAGTATCTATGGTTGCTAGGACTCCCCTGCCACCTAATATCTCCGATTGCTAGCATGCAGGCAGCCCCTGCCAACCTAGTATCCCTGATTGCTGAGACGAAGGAAGCCCCTGCCACCTAGTATCCCTGATTGCTGGGACAAAGGAAGCCCCTGCCACCTAGTATCCTTGATTGCAAAGACACAGGCAGCCCCTGCCACCTAGCATACTTGGTTGCTAGGATGAAGGCAGCCCCTGCCACCTAGTATACTTGGTTGCTAGAACACAGGCAGCTCCTCCCACCTAGTATCCCTGGTTGCTAGGACGCAGGCAGCTCCTGCCACCCAGTATCCTTGATTACTAGGACGAAGGCAGCTCCTCCCACTTAGTATCTATGGTTGCTAGGATGCAGAAAGCCCCTGCCATCTAGTATCCTTAATTGCTAGCATGCAGGCAGCCCCTGCTACCTAGTATCCCTGATTGCTAGGACGAAGGAAGCCCCTGCCACCTAGTATCCTTGATTGCTAGGACACAGGCAGCCCCTGCCACCTAGCATACTTGGTTGCTAGGATGAAGGCAGCTCCTCCCACCTAGTATCCTTGGTTGCTAGAACACAGGCAGCTCCTCCCACCTAGTATCCTTGGTTGCTAGGAAGCAGGCAGCTCCTGCAGTGGGACGGTGTTGGGCAGCTATTTCAGTGCAGTCCCACCGCACGACAAGGCAAAATGCCTTTTCTCCCTTTCTGTGTAGTGAAAAAAAAAGTACTGCATGCTGCACTCTTTTCAGCACATTGCAGTAGGAAGTAATCCCCTGCCACGCACCCCGTGGAAGACAGTTGAACTTTATCTTTGTGACATCTCAAGAACGTTCGTTTAACCACCTCCCACCCGCCGTGTAGGGAAATGACAGGCACAAGGTGGCTCTCTCGTTCTGGGATGACGTCGTATATGTCATGCCACTCTTGCCATGATTGGGCGCCTGTAGGGGGCACACAGCGCATCGATCGGTGGTGCGCGACGATCGGCGCATCACCAAACTCCGTAAAGAGCCGATGATGAGGCTCTTTACCTAAGTGATCGGCAGTGTCCAATTAAGAAAATGGCGGTTATCAGGATTCCTCTCCTCACACTGACAGCATGTGAGGTGAGGAGAGAGACGATAAGGGGCAATTCCTCACAGGGGAGATCTGCCTAGTGCAGCCCCAACAATGTCCAGCAGTGATGCCAACCAGTGCCAATCAGGGAGGCCGGTCAGTGCCAATCAGGGAGGCCGGTCAGTGCCAATCAGGGTGGCCGGTCAGTGCCAATCAGGGAGGCCGGTCAGTGCCCATCAGTGAGGCAAGTCAGTGCCCATCAGTGAGGCAAGTCAGTGCCCATCAGTGAGGCAAGTCAGTGCCCATCAGTGAGGCAAGTCAGTGCCCATCAGTGAGGCAAGTCAGTGCCCATCAGTGAGGCAAGTCAGTGCCCATCAGTGAGGCAAGTCAGTGCCCATCAGTGAGGCAAGTCAGTGCCCATCAGTGAGGCAAGTCAGTGCCCATCAGTGAGGCAAGTCAGTGCCCATCAGTGAGGCAAGTCAGTCCCATCAGTGAGGCAAGTCAGTGCCCATCAGTGAGGCAAGTCAGTGCCCATCAGTGAGGCAAGTCAGTGCCCATCAGTGAGGCAAGTCAGTGCCCATTAGTGAGGCAAGTCAGTCCCATCAGTGAGGCAAGTCAGTGCTGCCTATCCCTGCCGCCTATCAGTGCTGAATATCAATGCCTCCTCATCGGCGCACATCAGTGAAGGAGAAAAATTACTTATTTGCAAAGTTTTCTAACAGAAACTAAGAAAAACTTTTTTCCCCCAAATCTTGAGGCTTTTTTTGTTTTTTTAGCAAAAAATAAAAAATCCAGTGCTGATTAATTACCATCAAAAGAAAGCTCTATTTGTCTCAAAAAAATAACAACAAATTTTGTTTGGGTACAGCATTGCATGACCGCGCAATTGTCATTCAAAGTGTGAAAAGTGTGAGAGGGAGAGGGAGAAGCAACACAGAAATTTGGCCAGTAATGCTGCAGTGCTCATGTGCTACCAAGGGACGTGCTGATAGGAGGAGA
Source organism: Aquarana catesbeiana (assembly GCF_042186555.1). Classification (NCBI taxonomy): domain Eukaryota; kingdom Metazoa; phylum Chordata; class Amphibia; order Anura; family Ranidae; genus Aquarana; species Aquarana catesbeiana. The sequence goes on along the minus strand of NC_133334.1, from coordinate 268,411,165 downwards.
GAGCAAAATGTGCACAGCAGAGCTCAGAGAGGGCAAGGAAGAAGCAGAACAGGAATACAGAAGAGCTCAGAGTGGGAGAGGGAGAAGCAACACAGGAATTTGGCCAGTTGTGCTGCAGTGCTAATATACAAACAAGGGGCATGCTGATAGGATGAGAGAGCAGACCCTGTACAGCAGACGAGCAGTAACAGAAGGGGAATCTTCCAATGGGGACACTAGTTGTGGTGACCTGGGGGGGCCCAAGCAACGCCCTTAATTTCAGGGATCACCTCTTACTTCCTGTTTTGGCTAAGGGACAGGAAGTGAAGGTAAATCTCCCCAATGGGACACAGATGGCAAAAAAAAAAAAAAAAAAAAAACAGGGGTTATAACCTTCCTTTACCCTATCAAAAGATGAAAAAAAGGTTTTGCCCATAGCTCTACTTTAGCTGCAGCAGGTTAAAAATCAAAGCTGTCCTGTGTGGCAGAGCTGTGCAAATCTCAGGACTGGATGGTCAGAAACGCAAATCCTTTGGCAGATAAAGCAGCTCCCATATTAATATTTTTCATCTAAGCATTTAGTGGTTTGCCTTTCAGCTTCAGTTCAGCTTTAAAGGACAGCAAAACTTTACACCCTATTAGAAAAAAATAAAAAATAAAGAAAAGAATCCAGTTGCTCGGGGGTAAGGAAGGCTCCATATGTGACAAAAGGATGCAGCCCCACGCGCAGGACATAAATTTGCATTGATCTTTAAAGCTGCCATTTGACTCCGGCGGAAAACGACGCTCCGGTGCCCATTTCACGTCAGATGCAGAAAGATTTACAGGCGCCTGGCACAACATCTGCCGGCACATTTGTACTTGCATCCAAAAAGGTACACAATGCTTCCCCGGCTAAACAAACAGTCTCCCGCTTCCTCAAGTCGAGCGATTGAATAATGCCAGGAGTCTCCGGGAGGGGCGAGGCCGCAAAGTCAGCCTAATTAGTAGTCGCCCCCCCCAGCTGGTAAACATGGCTCTACTCCACTCCGAGAAGGGGAGATGTGAACACAACCTTGAAAAGGAAAAGGCTGGAACGCGTACCTGCGCCAGACGCAGAATTAATCCATCACTCTATCCCAGCCTGCCGATCGATTCCTCAGGCCACCAATTAATAAGCGAGGCGTTTGTTTTACTTTTTTTTTTTTTGTGGGAGCATACAGTAGGAAAGGTTGGGGGGAAAAAAAAATTAAAACCAAATCGGGTTCACCCCAATTACTGCAAATGTTACCAGCGTGCCGTCACCTCGGTGTACTTAAAGTGGTGTTCCGGCCGAAATTATACTTTTTAAATAAAAATACCCCTATAATACACAAGCTTAATGTATTCTAGTAAAGTTAGTCTGTAAACTAAGGTCTGTTTTGTTAGTTTATAGCAGTAGTTTGTTGTTTTATAAACTTACAGCAGGCCGTGGCCATCTTAAGTGTGGGCATCTGAAGCCAGACTGTATTTCTTCCTGGATCTCATCCTTGCAGATCTCGCACATGCTCAGTACAACACAAGCAGTGTAATAGGTTTTCAGGTCAGGTTTCCATAGCAACGGCAGTGTCAGAGGAAGTTGGCGCCCCTTCCCAGAAGGCATTGCAAACAGGAAATGATGCGATGGGCCGCGGCCAGGGAGGAGGAATTGAAAAATGAATACAGCAGATATTACAGTAGGTGCTGAGAAAAAAAATAAAAAAATATCCAATTTGTTTACAGTGCACAGTTTAGTGAGGGATGCTGAAGAGTTGTAAAAGTGGGTGGAACTTCACTTTAAGCGCACGCCCGTGCGACGGCCAGGTTTGCTCACAAGGGGTGGCGTGGTCACGGCTTCTGCTCCCAATGTACAGTTGTGCTCATAAGTTTACATACCCTGGCAGAATTTATGATTTCTTGACTATTTTTCAGAGAATATGAATGAGAACACAAAAACGTTTCTTTTCCTCATGGTTAGTGTTTGCCTGAAGCCATTTATTATCAATCAACTGTGTTTACTCTTTTTAAATCATAATGGCAACAGAAACTACCCAAATACCCTGATCAAAAGTTTACATACCCCAGTTCTTAATACCGTGTATTGCCCCCTTTAACATCAATGACAGCTTGAAGTCTTTTGTGGTATTTGTGGATGAGGCTCTTTATCTTCTCAGATGGTAAAGCTGCCCATTCCTCTTGGCACAAAGCCTCCAGTTCCTGTAAATTCTTGGGCTGTCTTGCATGAACGGCACGTTTGAGATCTCCCCAGAGTGGCTCAATGATATTGAGGTCAGGAGACTGAGATGGCCACTCCAGAACCTTCACTTTATTCTGCTGTAGCCAATGACAGGTCAACTTGGCCTTGTGTTTTGGATCATTGTCATGTTGGAATGTCCAAGTACGTCCCATGCACAGCTTCCTGGCTGATGAATGCAAATGTTCCTTCAGTATTTTTTGATAACATACTGCATTCATCTTGCCATCAATTTTGACCAAATTTCCTGTGCCTTTGTAGCTCGCACATCCCCAAAACATCAGCGATCCACCTCCGTGTTTCACAGTAGGAATGGTGGACCTTTCATCATAGGCCTTGTTGACTCCTCTCCAAATGTAGAGTTTATGGTTGTGGCCAAAAAGCTCAATTTTGGTCTCATCACTCCAAATGACTTTGTGCCAGAAGGTTTGAGGCTTGTCTCTGTGCTGTTTGGTGTATTGTAAATGGGATACTTTGTGGCATTTGCGTAGTAATGGCTTTCTTCTGGCGACTCGACCATGCAGTCCATCTTTCTTCTTATTATTATCTTATTATTATTATTATCATTATTATTATCTTATTATGCCTCCTTATTGTGCATCTTGAAACAGCCACACCACATGTTTTCAGAGAGTCCTGTATTTCACCTGAAGTTATTTGTGGGTTTTTCTTTGCATCCCGAACATTTTTCCTGGCAGTTGTGGCTGAAATTTTAGTTGGTCTACCTGACCGTGGTTTGGTTTCAACAGAACCCCTCATTTTCCACGTCTTGATTAGAGTTTGAACACTGCTGATTGGCATTCTCAATTCCTTGGATATCTTTTTATATCCCTTTCCTATTTTATACAGTTCAGCTACCTTTTCCCGCACATCCTTTGACAATTCTTTTGCTTTCCCCACGACTCAGAATCCAGAAACGTCAGTGCAGCACTGGATGAAAGATGCAAGGGTCTGTCAGGAGACCAGAAACTCATTGACCTTTTATACACACACTAATTACAAGCAAACAGATCACAGGTGAGGATGGTTACCTTTAATAGCCATTCAAACCCCTTTGTGTCAACTTGTGTGCATGTTATCAGGCCAAAATCACCAGGGTATGTAAACTTTTGATCAGGGTCATTTGGGTAGTTTCTGTTGTGATTATGATTTAAAAAGAGTTAACAGAGTTGATTGATAATAAATGGCTTCAGCCAAACACTAACCATGAGTGAAAAATGTTTTTGTGTTATCATTCATATTCTCTTAAAAATGGTCAAGAAATCATAAATTCTGGCAGGGTATGTAAACTTATGAGCACAACTGTACATGGGGGCGGGTCCCTCTACACAATCTGCCTGCATTCCGGGATCCAGTCCAACTGGGAGCAGCAGCTGTGTCCCAACTGACATGAATGGGATTGCCTACATGGGGATGCATGGAACACGTGTGCATTCCTAAGTGGGCAAACACAGCCCTTGCACAGGCGTATGCCAACGGTGTATTTTGGTTTTGTGCTGCTCTAGGCAAGACTAAAATCGGACACCCCCCCAGCCGCAGTATACTGTTCTTGTCTCAGGGTCTGATGGGGAAGCTGCAGCCGTTCGCAGTGATTAGCTGCGGCTTCCTCATCAGACCCCGAGACATGATTCGTCCAAGGGCCACATATAGAATAATTGCCCATGATCTGACGTTCCCGGTGATACCTCACATGTGTGGGGCAATCGCTGTCTGCATGTGCGTGGGAGCGTCACGTGCGATTGCCTTTTCGGGCGAGCACGGGAGGTCGGGGGCACTTTAATTATACAATTTATTACATTTTTTTTCATTTTTAAACTGTTACTTTATTTTTATTTTTTTTTTAATTATACATTTATTTAATTTTTTCATGCTTAAATTGATGCTTTAATTTTTTTTTTTTTTTTTTTAAATTATACATTTAATTTTTTAATTTTTAAACTGTTGCTTTAATTTTTTTTTTTATTATACATTTATTTTATTTATCTTTTTTTAAACTGTTGCTTTAATTAATTTATTTTTTTAATTATACATTTATTTAATTTTTTTCATGCTTAAATTGATACTTTTTTTTTTTTTTTTAATTATACAATTAATTTCTAAACTGTTGCTTTAATTTTTTTTTTTTTAATTATACGTTTTATTTTTTATTTTTTTAAACTGTTGCTTTAATTTATTTATTTTTTTAATTATACATTAAATTTTTTTCATGCTTAAATTGATGCTTTTTTTTTTTTTTTTTTAAATTATACATATAATTTTTAATTTTTAAACTGTTGCTTTAATTTTTTTTTTAATTATACATTTTATTTTTTTTTTAAACTGTTGCTTTAATTTATTTATTTTTTTAATTATACATTTAATTTTTTTCATGCTTAAATTAATGCTTTAATTTTTTTTTTTTTTTTTTTTTTAATTATACATTTTTTAACTGTGGCTTTCATTTTTTTTTTCTTTAAATTATACATTTAATTTTTTAATTTTTAAACTGTTGCTTTCATTTTTTTTTAGGCAGAAAAACTGAACTTCCACTTTTGGGTGAAGTTCCGCTTTAAAGACATTTAGCACTCTCATTGGTTTCGACTGGATTTTCTCAATCTGATTGACCTTGGCTTGTCCAGGAGGGCCCCTCTGTTTTGGTGAAGAGCTCCCGAACCCAAGTGATCAAGCTCAAAGAATGATTTTTTTTTTCATCCCCTGAAAGTTTGTGTTCTGTGCCTCATTTGTTTTTTTACCTTTTTATGGAATCCGACACTCCCGGAAGTGTCGGAGGAAAAGGATCCTCCAGGAACCTTGGACAGCAGTGAAGGTCGGTGTTGCCGGCGGTTGGAACCTCCAGAGGAACCTTCTTTTCTACTTTCCTAATCTCATGACAGGGTCTCTTTAACGCCCTTCAAATAATCTGTGCGTTAAGATTAGATGGGCGGCTTAGCGGCTCGGCACAGACATCACACGCTATTCTTCCATGAACACATGCATACATGGCACATGCACACGGTAATAAACGTTAGCCCGCTCATGCGTGCCGCCGGCGGAGGCGAGAGCAGCACATTCATTAACCTCAACATGATAATCCTTTTCACTGCTGCATATTAACTAGTTACATATTCATAATCATTTACATTATTTAAAGGGCCGTCTATGAGATATGCTAGACTATATCCATTAACGGCGGTGATAAAGGTTACAGAAGATATTTTACTTAATGTTTCCAAGAAGCTACTTTAATTAGCGAATATGCAAATGAAGCATATTTTTTTTTTTTTTTGACAGATAGGGGCCAATGCCATCGCTTCATATGTTCTTCCTGCAAAGCCGTACTGACGCAAGTAAAAAAAAAAAAACACAGATTGAATCTTCGGGGGCCCCGGCTGTTTTAACGAAAAGCGGTCGTTGCGATTGGCGTTCAAGTCGCTGCTATTTATCATGCCGGCGCTAGACAGGTTCTTTGGCTTGCCGGCTCTCAAGAGCATTCTAAAACTCCGGCCTTAATTTAATAAAATAAAATGAGTATCGCGCAAAAGGGCATTAACCTGTACCCACCAATCAGGATTCATCTCAACTGCGCTAAACTGATGAAAGATGATCCCGATTGGCTGCTGTGGATCGCCACAGCTGGCGCACCATCTTAAAACGTTACTAAACCCTGGACTCTGCATTCACTATATCTGGTCACCCAAAGAACATGGAAATGCAATTATTTTACTAATAAAAACCAGTAAATACCTTTTCTCATCAGCAGTATATAGCAGTAGAGCCGGGCGATTTTCTCCAAAAAAAAAAAAAAAAAAAAAAAAAAACTTGGATTCATGATTCGAATTGAGTTTTTTTTTTTTTTTTGATGGACACCGCGCCGGCCTCGTGGACTAGGCCGAAGCCGCGGCCTAGCCTAAAAACTCCTGCCCACAGCACCTTAGGACTGGCGCAAAAAAAAGAAAGAAAAATCTAAAAAAATCGATTTGCTGAAAATTTGAATCGATTTGACCTCTCAACTCGATTCAAATCGATTTTTTTCCCCCAGCCCTATATAGCAGTCTTGTGAATTCTATCAGTGTCTGGCCAAGTACTGGTTAAAGCTTGTAGGGGGAGTTTTCTGACTGTCCTATGAGGCTGCATGACTCCGGACCCTCTGGACAACGCGCAGACTGTTGGCGCTATATGCCAAATAGTAATAATAAAAATTATATATATATATATATATATATATATATATATATATATATATATATATATACATACACACATATACACACACACACATATATACACACACACATATGTATATAATAATAGTAATAATTATAATTAATAATACATTTTTTAAATTTTAATAATTATTACTTCTAATTATATATATATATATATATATATATATATATTTTAATAATTAGAAGTAATAATTATAATTATTAAAATTATTAAAATAATTTAAAAAAAATTAATTATAATTATTACTATTATATATATATATATATATATATATATATATATATAAAATAATAGTAATAATTAGAGGTAATAATTATAATAATACATTTTTTAAAATATTTTAGCAATAATTATTACTATTATATATATATATATATATATATATATATATATATATAATTAATTAGAAGTAATAATTATAATTATTAAAATAATACATTTTATTTTTGCAATTTTTGTATGATTATTATTATTAATAGAAAAAATTAAAAAAAAAAACAAATAATAGTGATAACTAGGGGGTTGACCAAGATCGTTTTTTCAGAGCTGATACGATAATGATTTTCTGGCCACCTTTCAGGCCAATAGCCGATATTTTGTACATTTTAAGTTTTTATTTTTACACTGTCCTTTTCATTTTTTTTTCACAAAGCTCTAAGAATCACAAAGAATCACACAAGGAATGTAACATCTTAGTGACAGTAATAAGCGGTGACAGGTACTCTTTTATGTAGGGATCTGGAGGTCTAAAAAAAACACAAATCCTTTCTCTGCACTTGAAAGTATTCAAAGTAACAACTTGAAGCAATAATCGGCAATATCGGTAAGTTTCTGGCCGATACCAACACTTTGAAAAATTTGAATATCGGACCCCGATAATCGGTCGACCCCTAATGAGAATAATAAATAATATAAAAATAAAATGAAAAAAATAAATATTCTAAAACAAAATAAAAAATAAAAAAACAATGGCAATTGTTTTTACAAACTAAATATCAGGTCAGTTCAGTTTTACATCTAATGTTGTATGCAGCGCGTCTTCTGACCAAACCTCTTCCAAGAAGTGGAACGGAAAACCATAAAACCAGTTCTAAGTCAAACTATGACATCACTCTACACAAAACCATAAAACAAAGCAGTACATAAACACGGCAGGCACAAGGTCTGTCCGGCCCATGTACATGGAATGCACATGCAGAGTGGGTGTGAAGTCCTCTGGCCTATAGAAGTCAGACACGGTCCACTGGCAGTTCTGATAAATATCCTCTAGATGGCACTAGAGCAAACAAACAGCACCAAGTGTCAACTGACTGATGTAAATGTCTTCTAACAAATGATGCAAGCTGCTATTCCTAGAGCAAAGTCAAGGGCAAAGGCAGGCCTGCACGTGTACAGAGGAGGGGAGAGGAGGGGAGAGGAGGGGAGAGGAGGGGAGGGAAGAGGAGGGGAGAGAGTGACGCAAGACCTCCGGGGTCACACCGGCTGGAGAGGAGGAAGTAGCAATCATACATTCAATATTCTGAATGCAGGAATTGAACACCCAAACTTTCCAACATGGCAAAAAGAAAGTGACTAAACAACAGGCCACCAATACTTCATTAACATTATTTCCCAATAATAGAGGACACAAAAAAAAAAAATGCTAAAAGTCGGCCTTTAGTAACTTTACAAGTATTATTATTACATCTCCGACTCGTCATAAAACACAGCAACAGTATCATTAAGTTCCAACTTTCTTCATTAAAAAAAGCTCCAGTTCAGTTACTGTTCCTAGGCTGAGATGATGCCATCAGTCTGCTGCAGGCAAGAGAAAACATTTCCTCAGTCTCCTCTCCTCTCCCTCCAGTGATCAGACTGCAACATTATACACTTGATATCAAGCCACAAGGTGAGAGGCCGCAGCAAGGAGCCGACCTCCGAAAATAATCCATCCACATCTTCACGACCCCGTCATTTATTTCTCATTGAAATTGTCTCTTCCGGTGTTTTTCTGCCTCCTTATAACATCTGCTGTAAGTTCCCGGATCTCTCCTTTTCCCCCTCACTTTTGTTAGTTTGGAAGGAGCAATGCACTAAATTTGTGGTCATGTACACGGCTCTATGTACACCACACATCCATCTCAGGAGAGAGCAGGGTGGCCACATTCCTATATACCAGCGGGGTAAGGAATTCAAATTCACAGAGGTCCGGTCAGTAAAATTTGCTCCAGCAGGGGTCCGAATCTCAGATTTGTGCCATGAACCCCACATCTCCCCTTTACACAGCAACACCTCCTTTATACATGGCAGAAACCCCCTCTTTACATCACAGCACCCCCCCTCCTTTACAATACAGCTCCCCTTTTACAACACAGAACCCCCCTTTACAACACCCCCCTTTACAATACAGCCCCCTTTTACAACACAACACCCCCCCCCCTTTACAATACAGCTCCCCTTTTACAACACAAAACCCCCCCCTTTACAACACCCCCCCTTTACAATACAGCCCCCCTTTTACAACACAACACCCCCCCTTTACAATACAGCCCCCCCTTTACAATACAGTCCCCCTTTACAACACAACACCCCCCCTTTACAATACAGCCCCCCTTTTACAACACAACACCCCCCCTTTTACAACACAGACCCCCCCCTTTACAATACAGCCCCCCCCCCTTTACAATACACTGCCCTCTTTACATCACAGCACCCCTTCACATCCCCTTTTTTGTATACCAGTCCCTTTATAGTCCCCTAATCCTGCCTTGCACCGCGGTTGGTAGGCGGGCAGGGGGGGGGGGTTGTCTGGACGGGGGCAGGACTGCCCCGCATCCCGGCAGCAAGTAGCCAGCTCGTGGGGTTGGGCGGTCCCGCCCTCTGTCCTGGACTGCTGTGCATTCTGCCTGCCAGCGGCGGCGGGGGGGAAGGTTATCGTCCGGGAGAGAACACCCCGGCTGCTGGGTGGCGGAGCCAAGGTCCGGATAGGACTGTCATTCGGTCCAGGTCGTGGCCCACCATTTAGTATTGCCTGCTATATACAGTGTGATCAAATAAGGGTGGCTACATTCCTACCTACATTCCTACACACAGTGGGACCATGGAGAATGAAAACGGCCAAAGCTTTTTTTTTTGGTCATACTTTTCTCCCGGGTCACTTGACCGCCATCAGCCGACATGGCAGAGCCACTCCAGGCTCTTGAAAGGACTCCGACAATATTGTTGGGATCCACCCAGCTGCCCGATTGACAGCTGGCTTCAGCACTCAGCTGAGAGCCAGAAAACAGCTTCACCCGCCCCCTCTCCAGCCCGGTCCTCTGGTGAGCAATGGAGGAACAGAACAGAGAGCGGTGACTGACAGTCACTGCTCTCCAATCCGAGAAGACTGAGAACCGAATGATCAGCGGTCATGTGATCGCTCATCTCTTGGGTTTTGCACCAACGTAGGACAGAGGTGGGTATGGAATTTTTTTTTTATTTTTTTTTATATAAACTCCATACATTTCCTTAAATATGATCACAACACGCAAAATAACGCACAACAACGGACTTTGTGTTAGTGCACCATAAAGCTGTGAAGGCAGCCATTTCAGGACATTTGAGGAGTTATATCGCCTTCTGCTTTAACCCCTAAAAGCCTGTGAATTGCAGACGGTGAGGGTGTATTATGTCTCCTCCTTCCCCCCTTTTTTTAACCCTTAAATGCCCGCACCACCGTGCCGCAACCATGTATATTGCAGGCAGTGAGGAAGCATTACATTGCCACCTTCATACAAATTTTAACCCCTAAAAGCTTGCACTACCATGCTGCAACCGACACCTATTTTTAACCCCTAGGAGCCTGCACCACCGTGCCGCACTCATGTGCATTGCAGGCAGTGGGGTTGCATAGTCTCCTCCTTCCCACCTATTTTAACCCCTAAAAGCCCGCACCACTGTGCCGCAACCGCATACATTGGAGGTATGGATGCATTACGTTGCCTCCTTCCCACCTATTTTAACCCCTTAAAAGCCCGCACCACTGTGCCGCAACCGCATACATTGAAGGCAGTGAAGAAGCATCTATTTTAACCCTTAAAAGTCCCCACCACCATGGCGCAACTGGCATTTATTTTTAACCCCTAAAAACCTGCACCACCGTACCTCAACCTTGTACACTGCAGGTGGTGAAGAAGCATTCGATCGTTTCCTTCCTGCCTATTTAACCCCCTAAAAGCCCACACCATCGTGCCGCCACCGTGTACATTGCAGGTGGTGAGGAAGAAGTAGGTTGTCTCCTTCCCACCTATTTTAACCCCTAAAAGTCCACACCACTGTACCACAAATGTCTACATCGCAGGTGGTGAGGTGGTGTTAAAATGGGCAGCGAATAGGCAACTTAATACCTTCTCACCTCCTGCAATGTACACATTTGTGGTACAGTGGTGTGGACTTTTAGTGGTTAAAATAGGTGGGAAGGAGACAACCTACTTCTTCCTCACCACCTGCAATGTACACGGTTGCGGCACAGTGGTGCCGCCTTTTAGGGGTTGAAATAGTCGGGAAGGAGGCAACATAATGCTTCCTCGCCACCTGCAATGTATGCGGTTGCCGCATGGTAGTTCAGGTTGTTAGGTGTTAAATTGGGCAGCAAATAGGCAACTTAACACCTGAAAACCTGCACTACCATGCTGCAACCGCATACATTGCAGGTGGTGAGGAAGCATTATGTTGCCTCTTTGCCACCTATTTCAACCCCCAAAAGGCCGAACCACCGTGCCACAACTGTGTACACTGCAGGTGGTGAGGAAGCATTATGATGCCCGTTTTAACCCCCTAAAAGCTCACAACATTGCAGTTGTGGTGCAGCCCTATTTACTTGAATGGGTCCATTTCCAAAAACCAATAGGAGGGTTTTATTCTTGCAGCGGCTGCGTGGCATGTGTACACCCCGTGATTAAAAAGTGGAGTGGTAAAAAAAATGTGACGTAACTTTGTATTCTTACCACCCTCACCTGCAAGTGTAAATGAGCACTTAAAGCGTCAAAGGAGCGGCTTTTTCTGGTAATCGGGGGGGGGGGGGGGGGGGGGCACATTTAGCGAAGTTTTCTGGGCTTCTGTCGAAGACGTGTTTTCATTTGCGCAGAAAATAAAACACGTTCCGGTAATGATGTATTAGCATTTCTCAAGTCATGTCTAAATCTAATCTGTGAATTAATTTTATCTCCTGGCTGATACACCGATGGTGGGAGAGGAATAATTAAACTGTCGCTTCAATATGTTTCTCTCGAAATAGAACCTGGCTGCGCGTGTATCTGGAAAGAATAAAAAGCGCATATACCTCCGGCAGGAAAAAAAAATAAATGAAAGGATTGTGCTAAAATTTAAAAAAAATTACACAAAATGTGTGTTTTTCTCTGTTTTAAAGGCTGCAATTAACACCAACAACTAGTGCGGCGCTGTGGTTATCGGTGTGTCTGCTGAATTGCTGAGATAAAATAATTACAGGATAGTCCACCTGTATAAAGAGGTCTATAATAGTGTACATGATCGCTGTGCGGCAAATCTTCTGACTTATTAACCACTCGCTTACTGGGCACCTAAACCCCCCTCCTGCCCAGACCAATTTTCAGCTTTCAGCGCTGTCACACTTTGAATGATAATTGCGCGGTCAAGCAACACTGTACACAAATTAAATTTTTATCATTTTTTTCCCACAAATAGAGCTTTCTTTTGGTGGTATTTGATCACCTCTGAGTTTTTATTTTTTGTTAAAAAAATTTAAAAAGACTGATTTTTTTTTTTTTTTAAATGCAAAATCGTTTTATATTTTGTTAATAAATTTTGCAAACAGGTCATTTTTCTCCTTAATTGATGTGCGCTGATGAGGCTGCACTGATGGGCACTGATAAGGTGGCACTGATGGGCAGCATTGGTGGGCTCTGATAGGTGGCATTGATGGGCATTAATAGGTGGCACTGAAGGGCACTAATAGGTGGCACTGATAGCTGGCAGTGATGGGCACTGATCAGCACTGGTAGGTGACACTGAAAAGGCAGCATTGCTAGGTGGCACTGATGAGGCACTGATTGGCACCACTGGTGGGCATTGATAGGTGGCACTGATTAGTGTGTGTGTCACCGGCACAAAACCACTACTCCCTCCAAAATCCTTAAAAGGTTTGTGTCAAAGTTGCTGCATTCAAAAAAGGCCCTTCATTGGGATGGGCTGGAAATGCTGAATAATGTGTGTGAATGCGTTACTCCCATATCACCACCACTTGCAATGTTCTCTTTCTATTTTTCCTAAACAATCACTCATAAGTAATATCATGTGCATCGAATTAAACCAAAAAACTTGAAATCAAACAAAAATTAAAAACATAAATTATCCAATGCATAAAAAGTCCTTCAAAAGTGCTTCAAAATCCTCTATCAATTGCTGTGACTGACGTGCTCCTGTGTTCCTTCAGTAATCATTTGTGACTTAGTGAGACACCACCACCTTTCAGATTGGCCACTCACCAGATGCTTTTTAAGTGATGCGCCTTTGGTTCATTCATGGGATAACCACTCCACCTGAGTAACACTCCTCACCGGCTATGCTTAGACTCTAGTATTCCTCATATGAAAGCATAGGGACAAAAAACGATCATAGCGCAATATATTTAAACTATTTATTATAAAAAAATCCAAAGAAGAGTATCCACTCACATTTAAAAGTGCCCTCGAGCCGGCATGAAGCTTATCCAGCAGTTATGGATGGGTGTTGGGCTATTGCATGGTCCGCCTAGTAGTAATGTGCGGCCTCCACGTTTAGCTTGCGCTTCAAACCTCGTTCCCGTTCACGTACGTGTCCGGTCACCTGATGCAGAAAAATCTCCCAGCAGCCTCTACGCGTTTCGCATCATAGAATGCGTCATCAGGAAGCCCGCTTCCTGATGACGCATTCTATGATGCGAAATGCGTGAACAAGGTTTGAAGCGCAAGCTAAACGTGGAGGCCGCACATTACTACTAGGCGGACCATGCAATAGCCCAACACCCATCCATAACTGCTGGATAAGCTTTGTGCCGGCTCGAGGGCACTTTTAAATGTGAGTGGATACTCTTCTTTGGATTTTTTATAATAAATAGTTTAAATATATTGCGCTATGATCGTTTTTTGTCCCTATGCTTTCATATGAGGAATACTAGAGTCCAAGCATAGCCGGTGAGGAGTGTTACTTAGGTGGAGTGGTTATCCCATGAATGAACCAAAGGCGCATCACTTAAAAAGCATCTGGTGAGTGGCCAATCTGAAAGGTGGTGGTGTCTCACTAAGTCACAAATGATTACTGAAGGAACACAGGAGCACGTCAGTCACAGCAATTGATAGAGGATTTTGAAGCACTTTTGAAGGACTTTTTATGCATTGGATAATTTATGTTTTTAATTTTTGTTTGATTTCAAGTTTTTTGGTTTAATTTGATGCACATGATATTACTTATGAGTGATTGTTTAGGAAAAATAGAAAGAGAACATTGCAAGTGGTGGTGATATGGGAGTAACGCATTCACACACATTAATCAGGTGGCACTGATTGCTGGCACTTATGCACCAATTTGTGGCACTGTGTGGGCATTGGCAGGTGGAACTGGAAGGCGGTATTGGTGGGCACAGATGAGGCAGCTTCACCTCTTCGGGACCGATGTCCCTTGCACTGAAGCCAGTGATCGGCTTTTTTTTTTTCCTCATGCTGTCAGCGTGAGGAGGAGAAAAAAAAAAAAAACGATTACCGACCTTCTGTTTACATCATGTAATCAGCTGTCATTGGCCGGCAGCTGATCACGCGGTAAGGGGCCGGGATCACCCGAGTTTCATTGACTTGGTGATTACCGACACCAAGTCAATGAAGGATCCCTGATGAAGTCACGAGGTCACGTGACGCAACGCGTAGGATCCAGCTAGGAATCACGCACAACACTCGACGCTGCTTTGACCCCGGGTGTTGTTACTGTGAACCGGAAGTTTTGCACCAGGTGACGGCGTTCCGCCGCCATCTTTCCCTGTCACCGCTCCACACTGTACCCACAGTGTGGATGTTATTTTATGAACTTTTTTACTCTAATAAATTGGATTTTAAAAAAACCTACTACACCATTGGGAGCCCCCTTGTCTTTTCTCTCGTTTTCCTGGCTTGGAGTCCAGGATACAGAATCACTCCCATCAAGAAGCGGCCAAGGTATCCATTCACCTGTAACCAGTGGACATCACCTGGCAACTTGGAGAACAGACATCCCCAGATCATCACCCTACATTCATATTAAGGCTTTATCTTAAGCCTCTTGAGGTAAGGGCAATGGGAGCACTTACACAGAGGGAACGAGTCTAGCTGTTAATTTTGTATTTTTGGAAACACCATCGCTAAAGCCACGTCACACAGCTGATTGATCACATTATTGTTTGACCAGAGACTAGAGGCCATTATTTATTATTATTTCACCACTATTGGACACTTGGAATGGATGTATAATTAATGGTTGTACACAGATCACGTGACACACCAGTCAACACTTATGTATGATTATTATTGATTTACATGTGTTTGCGCGAAATCCTACTTACAACATTTATTCTCTAGTGTGTCTGAAAAAAAAAACTAAAAAAATGTTTGGGGGTTCTAAGTCATTTTCTAGCAAAAAAAAAATGATTTTAACTTGTAAACACCAAATCTCAAAACGAGGCTCCGTCCCTAAGTGGTTAATCACTGCTGGGGTTTTAATTTTTTGCTAAACAAACAAAAAAAATTCAGAAAATGTTGAAAAAAAAAAAAAAAAACTTTTTCATCGTTTGTTATAACATTTTGCAAACAGGTAATTTTTCTCTTTCACTGATGTGCGCTGATAGGCCGCACTGAGGGGGCGGCACTGATAGGTGACACTGATGAGGAGGCACTGATAGGCACTGATGGGAACTAAAACATGGCACTGGTAGAAACTGATTAGCAGCACTGGTGGGCAATGTTGGGACCAATGTCCGGTTATCGTTTTTCTTCTTTTCTCCTGCTTTTCTCCGACTTCCGTTTACATTGCATGATCAGCTGTCATTGGCTGACAGCTGATCACATGGTAAAGGAGTGATGTGATTGGCCCTTTACCCTGCTACGTGATTGGCCGAGTCCGAAGAACACGTCGATCGCAGAGCGCACCGCAGCGCAGGCACGTCCATGGACGCCCTCCCGGCATTGTAAGCTTTCGGCTATAGCGTGGGCAGAACAGAAATCCCCAAAAAGGCCCCGATCGAAATTTTCCATCCCCTGGAATGGTTGGCCTTGGTACAGACACACACACGGGATAAAATGGCAATTACAGGTTAATGTCCCACATCTGTGGCTTTTTGAATTGCAATTAGTCTCTGTGTATAAAAATAAGTTTGTTAGCTCTCACATAGATGCACTGAGCAGACTAGATACTGAGCCATGGAGAGAAAAGAACTGTCAAAAGACCTGTGTAACAAGGTAATGGAACTTTATTAAGAAAGAAAAGGATATAAATAGATATCCAAAGCTTTGGATATGCCAGTCACTACTGTTCAATGACTTTTTAAGAAGAGGAAAACTTGGGGATCTCTTAATACCAAGCCAAGGTCAGGTAGACATAGAAAGATTGCCGCCACAGCTCCAGAAGAATTGTTCGGGAAACACACCGGTCAGGAGAAATACAGGCTGCTCTGGAAAAAAAAGACGGTGTGGTTATTTCAAGGAAAACAATACGGCAACATCTGAACAAAAATTGGCTGCACGGTTAAGTTGCCAAAAAGATGCCTTTACTGTGCCAATGCCACAAAAAAGCCCGGTTACAATTTGCCCAGCAAAACCTTGACACGCCTCATAGCTTCCGGCACACTGTAATCTGGAGAGACAAGACCAAAATAGAGCTTTATGGTCACAACCATAAATGCTATTGTTTAGAGAGGAAGAATGCCATTACCACTGTGAAGCATGGTGGTGGCTCACTGATGTTTTCGGGGGGGGGGGGGGGGTGAGCTCTAAAGGCCTGGGGAATCTTTTGAAATATTGATGAGACGATGAATGCAGCATGTTATCAGAAAATACTGGCTGACAAATTGCATTCTTCTGTATAAAAGCTGCGCATGGAACGCGCATGGAACGCTCTTGGACTTTCCAGCATGACAATAACCCCAAGCACAAGGCCAAGTTGACCCTCCAGTGGTTACAGCAGAAAGAAGGTGAAGGTTCTGGAGTGGTCATCACAGTATCCTGAACCCAATATCATCGAGCCGCTCCGGGGAGATCTCAAATGTACAGTTCAAGCAGGAAAACCAAAGACTTTGCAGGACCTGGAGGCATTTTGCCAAGACGAACGGGCAGCTCTACCACCTGCAAGAATTCAGAGCCTCATAGACAACTATTACAGAAAACTGACCGCCGTCATTGATGCTAAAGGGGGGCAAAATACAGTATTAAGACCTAAGGAGAGGCCGACTTTCCAACAGGGATGATTTCTGGTATTATTATTATTATGATATAAAAAGGAGGCAAACATCTATGTGATAATAAATGGCTTCATATAATCACTAACCTCAACCACTTCAACACCGGGCACCCCCCCTCCCGTCCCCCCCTGGTAGAAGTCACAACTTCTGCCAGGGTATGCAAACTTTTGAGCATGACCAAGTAGAGCAGTGTGATGATGTCACTGCTACATTCACAAGGTAATATCTGGGTCTGCAGACATTTGTACACAGAGTGACTTTATATCCTTTATGGATATTGAGGAATAAAACATTTGTATTCCCGGAGTTCAGCTTTAAAGCACATTTAGGATGACATGACTCGATCTCTAACAGACACCAGTGTGATGTCACACGGCGGTGAGAACGATCGGTGGAGTTGGTATGTGAAGCCGGCTGCGTGTTTTCAGATTTGGTTGTCCTGAGACGATCGCTCACAGAACCCCCTCCCCCCCTCCTCCTCTAATCTGATCCAGGTATTCTTGAAGCGATTAGCCTACTTGTTGCAAATCTGCTAAACCGCAGTGATTACACAGAGAGCGAGATTATTGATGGCCCCCGGGGGCGCTCACACCGCTGACGTCTTCTTCCTGGTGATCGTCTGTGTCATCGACAGACAGCCATGTGCACCGCCACAGCAAAGAGGAAACGATCGCAAAACAGTCTCAAAACATCCGCCTTCCCCTCAGCAGAGCGAAGTGAGAGCTGTGCTGGAGATCAGCTGACAGTCCTACACACCACAGACCAGGAGAGATACAATGTAACACCAGAGATCAGGAGAGATACAATGTAACACCAGAGATCAGGAGAGATACAATGTAACACCAGAGATCAGGAGAGATACAATGTAACACCACAGACCAGGAGAGATACATGTAACACCAGAGATCAGGAGAGATACAATGTAACACCAGGATCAGGAGAGATACAATGTAACACAGAGATCAGGAGAGATACAATGTAACACCAGAGACCAGGAGAGATACAATGTAACACCAGATAGATCAGGAGAGATACAATGTAACACCAGAGATCAGGAGAGATACAAATGTAACACCAGAGATCAGGAGAGATACAATGTAACACCAGAGATCAGGAGAGATACAATGTAACACCAGAGATCAGGAGAGATACAATGTAACACCAGAGATCAGGAGAGATACAATGTAACACCAGAGATCAGGAGAGATACAATGTAACACAGAGATCAGGAGAGATACAATGTAACACCAGAGATCAGGAGAGATACAATGTAACACCGGAGATCAAGGAGAGATACAATGTAACACCGGAGATCAGGAGAGATACAATGTAACACCAGAGATCAGGAGAGATACAATGTAACACCAGAGATCAGGAGAGATACAATGTAACACCACAGACCAGGAGAGATACAATGTAACACCACAGACACAGAGAGATACAATGTAACACCAGAGATCAGGAGAGATACAATGTAACACCAGAGATCAGGAGAGATACAATGTAACACCAGAGATCAGGAGAGATACAATGTAACACCACAGAGATCAGGAGAGATACAATGTAACACCAGAGATCAGGAGAGATACAATGTAACACCAGAGAGATCAGGAGAGATACAATGTAACACCAGAGATCAGGAGAGATACAATGTAACACCACAGACCAGGAGAGATACAATGTAACACCACAGACCAGGAGAGATACAATGTAACACCACAGACCAGAAAGATACAATGTAACACCAGAGATCAGGAGAGATACAATGTAACACCAGAGATCAGGAGAGATACAATGTACACCACAGAGATCAGGAGAGATACAATGTAACACCAGAGATCAGGAGAGATACAATGTAACACCAGAGAGATCAGGAGAGATACAATGTAACACCAGAGATCAGGAGAGATACAATGTAACACCAGAGATCAGGAGAGATACAATGTTAACACCACAGAGATCAGGAGAGATACAATGTAACACCGGAGATCAGGAGAGATACAATGTAACACCAGAGACCAGGACAGATACATTGTAACACACCAGAGATCAGGAGAAATACAATGTAACACCACAGAGATCAGGAGAGATACAATGTAACACCAGAGATCAGGAGAGATACAATGTAACACCAGAGATCAGGAGAGATACAATGTAACACCAGAGATCAGGAGAGATACAATGTAACACCAGAGATCAGGAGAGATACAATGTAACACCAGAGATCAGGAGAGATACAATGTAACACCAGAGATCAGGAGAGATACAATGTAACACCGGAGATCAGGAGAGATACAATGTAACACCGGAGATCAGGAGAGATACAATGTAACACCAGAGATCAGGAGAGATACAATGTAACACCAGAGATCAGGAGAGATACAATGTAACACCACAGACCAGGAGAGATACAATGTAACACCACAGACCAGGAGAGATACAATGTAACACCAGAGATCAGGAGAGATACAATGTAACACCACAGACCAGGAGAGATACAATGTAACACCACAGACCAGGAGAGATACAATGTAACACCAGAGATCAGGAGAGATACAATGTAACACCAGAGATCAGGAGAGATACAATGTAACACCAGAGATCAGGAGAGATACAATGTAACACCACAGAGATCAGGAGAGATACAATGTAACACCAGAGATCAGGAGAGATACAATGTAACACCAGAGAGATCAGGAGAGATACAATGTAACACCAGAGATCAGGAGAGATACAATGTAACACCACAGACCAGGAGAGATACAATGTAACACCACAGACCAGGAGAGATACAATGTAACACCACAGACCAGGAAAGATACAATGTAACACCAGAGATCAGGAGAGATACAATGTAACACCAGAGATCAGGAGAGATACAATGTAACACCACAGAGATCAGGAGAGATACAATGTAACACCAGAGATCAGGAGAGATACAATGTAACACCAGAGAGATCAGGAGAGATACAATGTAACACCAGAGATCAGGAGAGATACAATGTAACACCAGAGATCAGGAGAGATACAATGTTAACACCACAGAGATCAGGAGAGATACAATGTAACACCGGAGATCAGGAGAGATACAATGTAACACCAGAGACCAGGACAGATACATTGTAACACACCAGAGATCAGGAGAAATACAATGTAACACCACAGAGATCAGGAGAGATACAATGTAACACCAGAGATCAGGAGAGATACAATGTAACACCAGAGATCAGGAGAGATACAATGTAACACCAGAGATCAGGAGAGATACAATGTAACACCAGAGACCAGGACAGATACATTGTAACACACCAGAGATCAGGAGAGATACAATGTAACACCAGAGACCAGGAGAGATACAATGTAACACCAGATAGATCAGGAGAGATACAATGTAACACCAGAGATCAGGAGAGATACAATGTAACACCAGAGATCAGGAGAGATACAATGTAACACCAGAGAGATCAGGAGAGATACAATGTAACACCAGAGATCAGGAGAGATACAATGTAACACCAGAGATCAGGAGAGATACAATGTAACACCAGAGATCAGGAGAGATACAATGTAACACCAGAGACCAGGACAGATACATTGTAACACACCAGAGATCAGGAGAGATACAATGTAACACCAGAGACCAGGACAGATACATTGTAACACACCAGAGATCAGGAGAGATACAATGTAACAGTTTGACAGCTGGGAGAGGTTGTGGGTCTCTGAACACAGACAGAGTGCATTCTGGGAGCCGCACACATGACTGACATCCTGGAAGCAGCACCTCTGTCCATACAGACGTCACATCCCAAATGATGCAGTAATTCCAGGTACTGGGAATAGAAGAACTCCGGGTGTTGCACATCGGGGATGGCGGGACTCCAGATATCGAGGATGGCGGGACTCAAGGCACTGCACGCCAGGAATAGAGCTACCCCAGGTATAGAGAAGAGTAGTACTGTGGGCATTGCATGCCAGGAATAGTGGGCACTCCGGGTATTATGATCAGTGTAATAATCGGCACACCCGGTCCGGGTCTCGGGCTCAGAACGTCCTTTCAACAGCCCAAACAGAATCAAATTAAATCATAAAGGATCTGCACTTCTGGAGATAAAGTCCTCATAATGTTTATTCCAATATGACTGTGTACAAAGCGGTGAGGACTAACGCGTTTGTGAACAAGGCTCCTGACGAAACGCGTTAGTCCTCACCGCTTTGTACACAGTCCTATTGGAATAAACATTATGAGGACTTTATCTCCAGAAGTGCGGCTCCTTTATGCTTTGATTTCACCCGGTTATTATGTACGGGGAATGGTGGGACTCCAGATATCGGATCCTCTGGACATCACATGTCAGGACTCTCTGTATTCTGTATTCTGGGGATTTACATGCTAATAAAAGAGGAAGTATTATGAATGGAGGACGGTGAGCAGTGCATGCTGGGATCAGGAGTACTCAGATTATTATGTATTGGGGACGGCGGTACTCCGGGGACTGGGATTGGTGGGACTCCGGGGACTGGGATTGGTGGGACTCCGGGGACTGGGATTGGTGGGACTCCGGGGACTGGGACTGGCGGTTCTGCTGGGATTGGTGGTACTCCGAGTATTGGGACTATCAGTACTCTGTATGATGGGAATTGTATCCTCAGTGTATGGGGAGTACAGAGCTCCGGGCTGTACATACTGCGAGTACTGGGAACGGCGGTACTCCATGTATTGGGGACACAGCGCTGTGCTGGGACTTGTAGTCCTCCAGTGTTGTGACTCTGGCGGCTCTCCTGTCACGTGCTGTGCGCTGAGCCTGGCCCCGCCTCCCCCCGGGGGTTACCTTGTTCTGCTCCTCCTGCAGTCGGGTCACCTCCCTGGAGCTGTACGGCCTCCCCCCCTCCTCCGGGCGCTCCATGTTCCGCCCACCCCGGGGCTCCTCACACTCTCCGGACGGAGGCCCGTGACGTCATCCTCGCGCGAGACCCAGCGAGGAACGCATGGACTGTCCCACGTGGAGGCTGGGGGCGGGGCAACTGCGTAGCAACGCTGCCTGGCAACGGTACACAGCCTGACACGCCCACCCGGGAGAGCACAGGGCTGCCAATCAGAGTACGCCACCCTTCCTGCGAGCCACGCCCCTCTGTCACTGTACATGTCATAGGTCACCCCGTACACCCCACCCCCATATATCACCCTATACACCCCACCCCCCATATATCACCCTATACACCCCACCCCCCCATATATCACCCTATACACCCCACCCCCATATATCACCCTATACACCCCACCCCCCCATATATCACCCTATACACCCCACCCCCATATATCACCCTATACACCCCACCCCCATATATCACCCTATACACCCCACCCCCCATATATCACCCTATACACCCCACCCCCCCATATATCACCCTATACACCCCACCCCCCATATATCACCCTATACACCCCACCCCCCCATATATCACCCTATACACCCCACCCCCATATATCACCCTATACACCCCACCCCCCCATATATCACCCTATACACCCCTCTATACACCCCACCCCCCCACATATCACCCTATACATCCCCCCCCCATATATCACCCTTTACACCCCACCCCCCCATATATCACCCTTTACACCCCACACCCCCATATATCACCCTATACGCCCCACCCCCCATATATCACCCTATACATCCCACCCCCCATATATCACCCTATACACCCCACCCCCCCATATATCACCCTATACACCCCTCTATACACCCCACCCCCCCACATATCACCCTATACATCCCACCCCCCATATATCACCCTTTACACCCCACACCCCCATATATCACCCTATACGCCCCACCCCCCATATATCACCCTATACATCCCACCCCCCATATATCACCCTTTACACCCCACCCCCCATATATCACCCTATACACCCCATATATCACCCTATACACCCCACCCCCCATATATCACCCTATACACCCCACCCCCATATATCACCCTATACACCCCACCCCCATATCACCCCTGTACACCCCACCCCCCCCATATCACCCTATCACCCCCTATACACCCCACCCCCCATAATCACCCTATACACCCCACCCCCCATATATCACCCTATACACCCCACCCCCCCATATATCACCCTATACACCCCTCCCCCATATACACCCATACACCCACCCCCCACATATCACCCTATACATCCCCACCCCCCATATATCACCCTTTACACCCCACACCCCCATATATCACCCTATACGCCCCACCCCCATATATCACCCTATACATCCCACCCCCATATATCACCCTTTACACCCCACCCCCCATATATCACCCTATACACCCCAATATATCACCCTATACACCCCACCCCCCATATATCACCCTATACACCCCACCCCCATATATCACCCTATACACCCCACCCCCATATATCACCCTGTACACCCCACCCCCCCACATATCACCCTATACACCCCTCTATACACCCCACCCCCCATATATCACCCTATACACCCCACCCCCATATATCACCCTATACACCCCACCCCCCCATATATCACCCTATACACCCCTCTATACACCCCACCCCCCCCACATATCACCCTATACACCCCACCCCCCCATATCACCCTATACACCCCACCCCCCATATATCACCCTTTACACCCCACACCCCCATATATCACCCTATACGCCCCACCCCCCATATATCACCCTATACATCCCACCCCCCATATATCACCCTATACATCCCACCCCCCATATATCACCCTTTACACCCCACCCCCCATATATCACCCTATACACCCCATATATCACCCTATACACCACACACCCCCATATATCACCCTATACACCCCACCCCCCATATATCGCCCTATACACCCCATCCCCCATATATCACCCTTTACACCCCATATATCACCCTATACACCCCACCCCCCACATATCACCCTGTACACCCCACCCCACCCCACCCCCCATAATCACCCTATATCCCCCACACCCCATATATCACCCTTTACACCCCATATATCACCCTATACACCCCACCCCCCCCATATATCACCCTATACACCCCACCCCACCCCCCATATATCACCCTATACACCCCACCCCCTCATATATCACCCTATACACCCCTCTATACATCCCACCCCCCATATATCACCCTCTACACCCCACCCCCATATATCACCCTATACACCCCACCCCTATATATCACCCTATACACCCCACCCCCCCATATATCACCCTATACACCCCACACCCCCATATATCACCCTTTACACCCCCCCCCCATATATCACCCTCTACACTCCACCCCCCATATATCACCCTATACACCCCACCCCCATATATCACCCTATACACCCCACCCCCATATATCACCCTATACACCCCACACCCCCATATATCACCCTATACACCCCACACCCCCATATATCACCCTATACACCCCTCTATACATCCCACCCCCCATATATCACCCTCTACACCCCACTCCCCATATATCACCCTATACACCCCTCTAAAACCCCCATATATCACCCTATACACCCCACCCCCCATATATCACCCTATACACCCCACACCCCCATATATCACCCTTTACACCCCACACCCCCATATATCACCCTCTACACTCCACCCCCCATATATCACCCTATACACCCCACCCCCATATATTACCCTATACACCCCACCCCATATATCACCCTATACACCCCACACCCCCATATATCACCCTATACACCCCACACCACCATATATCACCCTATACACCCCTCTATACATCCCACCCCCCATATATCACCCTCTACACCCCACCCCCCATATATCACCCTATACACCCCTCTAAACACCCCATATATCACCCTATACACCCCACCACCTCCATATATCACCCTATACATCCCACCCCCCATATATCACCCTATACACCCCACCCCCCATATATCACCCTATACACCCCACCCACCCCCCATATATCACCCTATACACCCCACCCCCATATATCACCCTATAGACCCCTCTATACATCCCACTCCCCATATATCACCCTATACACCCCACCCCCCCATATATCACCCTATACACTCCACCCCATCACCCCATATATCACCCTATACACCCCACCCCATATATCACCCTGTACACCCCCCATATATAACCCTATACATCCCACACCCCATTTATCACTCTATACATCCCATATATCACCCCGCCCCCATATATCACCCTATACATCCAACACCCCATATATCACCCTATACGCCCCATATATCACCCCACCCCCATATATCACCCTATACACCCCTCTATACATCCCACACCCCATATTTCACCCCATACACCCCTCTAAACACCCCATATATCACCCCACCCCCATATATCACCCTATATACCCCATATATACTCCCTGCCCCAGTATGTCCGAGCAGCCCCTACCCTGTCCACCTTTTAGGCGCTCCCTGAAAACTAATTTATTCAGTGAAGCCTCTCCCACACCCACCTAACAACTGTCCCTGAGCCACCCCATCAAATCATTCTCTGCAGCTATAACCTTTTATACCACCACCCCCTCCCTTTAGAATGTAAGCTCTATGAGCCGGGCCCTCCTGTCCCTTCTGTACTGTACTGTACTGTAATTGTGTTGTCCCCCCTCTACATTGTAAAGTGCTGCGTAAACTGTTGGCGCTACATAAATCTTGTATAATAATAATACTAATATATCACCCCACCCCCATATATCACCGACGCCGCCGGCGGCGGGGCCATGCCGGGACAGTGGGAATCTCGTTCATCCATTCATGCGCGTCACACGTTCATACACCCCTCTAAACACCCCATATATCACCCTATACATCCCTCTAAACACCCCATATATCACCCACACCCCATATATCACCCTATACACCCTAAACACCCCATATATCACCCAACCCCCATATATCACCCTATACACCCCTCTGTACACTCCATATATCACCCTATACACCCCACCCCCTATTATTTAACCCTATACACCCCTCTAAACACCCCATATATCACCCCTATACACCCCACACCCCTCTGTACACCCATATATCACCTTATATACCTCACACACCTCCGTACACCTATATGTTACCCTATACACCCCAGACCCCTCTGTACACCCATTAATCACCCTATATACCCCACACACCTCTGGCTTTGATTCCAAAAACAAATCATTCTAACATAACGCAAATGATGAAACAAAATTATTATCTTGATGAACATCCTATTCACCCCACATATAACCCTGTACATCCCATACCCCTCAATATACCTCAATTATCACTCTGTAGACTGTTTATGTCCATTTTCACTTCACTTCCTCTTCCTGAGACTCAACAGGAAATTTAAGAAAATTTCCCTAAAATATGGGGAGACCTCCTTTTCCTGAAGTCAACATGGCAGCATACATATGATATAGCTCCACCCTTATATCCACCCACAGGACCTGTTTACATTTTTAAAGGAAAGCAAGAGCAACCTCATACATTCTCATTTTTGTCCTCAAGATCTACACCCGCAAGACTGTGCTGTTGTGGTAAGTCCCTACCTGCCAACTGAGTGGGGTTCAGCCTCTCCCAGGCGCAGTCCTACATCTTAGGTTGCTAAATGAACCAACAAGGTGGGGGAGCCCATTCTGGTGGTCTTTTGGGGCCGAGGAGTTCTCTAACTACAGATGTCAGAACCTCATGTGGTGCACCTGAGCTGGTGTTTGGTTGCTGGAGTCCATGCTGTTCCAACTGTCTTGACACCTATCCAGCCAAACCTTCTCAGGCTGGCTAGAAGAATCCCCTTTTGAATAAGTAGGTGATCTGGACTCTGACCCAACAGTAGAATACTGTGACAGAGTCACTTTGGGCGGGGGGGCCCATGGAACCCAGAATCTCTTGCGGTGGTTGGGAGAACATTGTTTCAGCTTCCCATGCACCTCCTATGTCTAAGTCACCCTATGTCTCTAATAGGGGCACAGGGTGCCCGAGAAATCCAGTCTGATCTGTACTAATTGGACTCACTGTACAGCCACACTGGAATGTTGTGTCTGTCTATCTATCTATCTATCTATCTATCTATCTATCTATCTATCTATCTATCTATCTATCTATCTATAGATCTATCTATATATATATATATATATATATATATATATATATATATATATATATATATAATATTGTCTCATTTTGTTGTGTACTTTGCTGGGTCGTTTGGGGTGTGGCTGTATTCCGATGTTCTATTGTGTCTGTCTGCCTTGGATATTTGGATATTATGGGATGTGTATGTATGTTAGCTGTGAGATTGGTGGGGGCGAATTCCTCCAACAGCTCTCACTGATTGGACAGTCTACCCCACCTGGAATGCAAAGGGGGGGGGGGTGTTGTCCAGAGTATTACCTGTGTACCTGTGTTTTCAATAAACAGTTCATGTTCAGCAACCAAACGAGTATTCTCCTTTTTTCTGGTTGGTAGCGGTTGGAATATCTGATATCTATATTCAGACTGGGAGGAAGCGGTATATGACGAAAGCACTCAAGCAGAGTGTGGGATGTTTCGTTACAAATACAATCCAAGTAATGATTGATTTGAAACACCCCCATTTCCTTAGAGGGGCTTCATAGAGATTAGGACCTCCATAAAAGGCCACCGGTGAGGTGGAGAGCCCTGAAAGGAAGACACATGAACTGAAAATTTCCATCTCCCACTGAGACTGAGTTTCTTTAAATTCAACACTGGTCACCTGTCTCTGATCTTCTTCGTACGAGACTCAGAGGAGAATAAAAGCCTGTAAATCTTTCTGAGGGATGACTTAGAATCATTCCCCATTGCAGTTGTAGAATATTGATGTACTGAGAGAGGACATCCACCTCCTCGGCGGAATGTGCTATTCTGGTCCAGATGAAGAAATGTTCTGGAGGGCGATATCTGAACCACCAGGTAAGTAGAAGGTACTTGACAAGTAACCAAGTTTTACCGTAGAAGGTACCCACAGATCCCAAAAAATGGGCTTTACCATCTGTGTGCACAATCGGCCACCCTGGCCCCCACCACACTAGCCGGGGGGGGGGGGGTTACCATCAACAAGACTCCTGTAGGGGGTGAAGGAATTAAAACGGACCATGGCTGTGCATCCTTCAGAAATGTGCCCTTGCACACCATTCTATTCGCTCATGAAGTTTTACATTCTGGCAAAAGAATCTTGAGTCCTGGAATGTAGAGTGGGCCAAACTACCAGAGGGAACTCAACAGAGCGTCAACCTCCTATCAATAGGAAGGCCAGACTAACCGCTGATTGCTCTTGGAATAATGCTTGGGGTTGGGATGTACATGTAACTTTTAATCATGACCAATAAGGAGTGTTCGACCTTCCAAGGATGTGTGCTGCTCTATGAAACGTAACACTGTTATACGGCAATCAAGAGCCGACTGCGAGCACCATCCATCTGCGCAGCAAACTGAGAGCATCCGAGGTTGAACAGTGGTGAGTCTTCTGGAATAGTCACAAGTTTTGATCAGAGGGAAAAACTTGGCATCATACAGACACTTACAACCACCCTGCCTAAGGCCGGTTTGTTGACCAAGGACTGGGCTTTATAGTCCTCTTCATTGTCACTGAATGCAGCACTGCCTTAGGGGAACATTGATAACAACAAATGCTACTTCATCCACAAAATCCGTTGAGTTCCACCCATTTTTGAGAGGTGGTCTAAAACGAAAGACCACCTCTCCACCCCTCGTTTTTGGATAGTAAAAATATTTTCTTTTCTTCTAACATACCTTTTTATGAAGTACAGCCTGTACTTCCGATCCATCTGGTCCGCGGTGCAGGACGTCATATTCTCTTCTCCGGCGAGCCCCCCCCCGCTGACTTCTGGGACCTGTGTGTCCCCCAGAAGACAGCCGGCCATTCACAAAGCGCCGCGCGACTCACGTATGAGCAGTAGGAAACGGGCAGTGAAGCCACAAGGCTCCACTGCCGGTTTCCCTTAATTAGAATGGCGGCGCCTGCACCTGATCCGATGGACGGATCGGCCTCGGGGGTCCGACATTGCGGGCTTCCTGGACAGGTAAGTGTCCTTATTAGTTTTTGTAGCTGCTGACTTAAGAAGAAAAAAAAATTGCGGGTGGAACACTGCTTTAAGCTCACCAAGAGCACTAATAACCTGCTCTTTCAGCAATTCATGGGTGATGGTGACCTCGAGATCCTGGGTCCCGTGCTTGCCACGAAGTCCTGCGATCACTGGCTTACAAACGCCTCCTGCCTCTCGACATAAATCTCTCAGATATCTGTCAATTCATCGATCGAGGGCACAGCAATGGAAACTGATTCTTCCCTAGCAAGAATAACACTCCTGCCAAAATGCATAATGGTAGCGTCCACACCTTTCAGTAGGGTGCAGTTCTGTAATGTGTGTGTTACTGCAACGCATGTTAAGTGCGTTAACACATTGCAGTGCCATTCTTTTGACCAGAGAAGCAGCTTTTTCCATCCGGGGTGGGATATAACTTTTCCGCTGCTTACTTATTTAAAACTTCATACCACTACTGCCATTCCTCTCGAATCAACATCTTTACCCTGCTGCTGTCAATCAAATCCAATGACGCAAGCGCCGGGGGGTGGAGCCGAGTCTGGCATTCATGTCTATGGACGCAAATGCTGGACTCGGGAGTGCGCCCGCAAGGTAATCCCCTGCTTCTCCTAGGAGGTTATCTGATGTCGGGAGGAGCTGCGAGAGCTGCCGGGGCCTCCTGAAGAGGATGTTCGGGGCCACTCTGTGCAAAACGAGTTGCACAGTGGAGGTAAGTAAGGTAAGAAAGGCACTCATTTTCCTCTTCTTACTTACCAGACTGATGGTCCCTTCCAGAGCACATGGAGGTCTTGGTTATGTGGCAGAAAGATCAGCAATGCACAGATAGAAAAAAGAAGAAGACTCAGAGAAAGAAGCATGTACACATGTGCCAAAATCACCTTCCTCTCCCCATTCACATGCAGGATATGCAAGGGAAAACAGAATAGGTTTCCAGTGCAAACCGACCTAGCACATGCGTGAGTCTGGACATGCCACAACAAAGGTGGTCCCCACAGGAGGCCCTCTGCACAGTGTATGCGTGAATGCCATACCCAGCCAGGGCTTGTGCAAGGATTTTTGACACCCTAGGCGAAACTTAATTTTGCTGCCCCCCTTGACTCCACCCCTGACCCCACCCCCTTTTCCCTGCTCACGTAAACCCCACCTTTTTAACGAAGCGCCCATCAAATGCAGCCTACCAGCGCCCATCAAATGCAGCCTACCAGCGCCCATCAATTCAGCCTACCAGCACCAATCAAATGCAGCCTACCAGCGCCCATCAAATGCAGCTTACCAGCGCCCATCAAATGCAGCTTACCAGCGCCCATCAAATGCAGCCTCACCAGCGCCCATCAAATGCAGCCTACCAGCGCCCATCAAATTCAGTCTCACCAGCACCCATCAAATGCAGCCTACCAGCACCCATCAAATGCAGTCTCACCAGCACCCATCAAATGCAGCCTCACCAGCACCCATCAAATGCAGCCTCACCAGAGCCCATCAATGCAGCCTCTCCAGCGCCCATCAATGCAGCCTCACCAGCGCCCATCAATACAGCCTATCAGTGCCCATCAATGCAGCCTTACCAGCGCCCATCAATGCAGCCTCACCAGCGCCCATCAATGCAGCCTCACCAGCGCCCATCAATACAGCCTATCAGTGCCCATCAATGCAGCCTCACCAGCGCCCATCAATGCAGCCTCACCAGCACCCATCACATGTAGCCTCACCAGGACACATCAAATGCAGCCTCACCAGCGCCCATCAATGAATGTTTGCTTGCTTCCATTCAGGAGTCGGGACACAGACACTGTCCTCCACCGCCGCTGCGCCTCTGACACTATGTGTGAATGGAGCGGCGGCTGCCTGCTGATGCTGAGACTTAGTTGCTTGCTGCAGAGAAAAGAGAGTAGGAACACCAGTGGCCGGGCGCCCTAGGTGGCTAGTTTGCCTAGTAGTAGCACCGGCCCGGTACCCGGCCCTGAGACCGGAAACAGACACAAAACCTGGACGTGATCGTGCACGCACGCTGGTCACAGGAAAACCCACCGGTGAAAAAAAAAAATGTAGTCAAAAAACAAAAAAAAAAAGAATCGTTTCTCCTCCCCAGCTCTTGTACAGCCAAGAACAGAGGGAATGTGATCACTTATTAAAAGGGTAAAAACGTGCTTATAATGTTTTTTTTATATCTATACTCAAATGGTTTTACTTTCATTTCTATTTTACACTAAATGGGTTGTTTTACAAGGTGAGGGTTTACATAGCAGACTTCATTGGTTATATTTTGTGGTGAATATGTGGGGTTGCTGGGAAAAATTACAGGAAAATTTTTTTTTTGCAATTTTCATACTATTTGTTTCCATTAAAAACCAAGGGAAAAAATATAAATGTATCCATGTCTGCTATAGATAAAATTTCTATCTGTCCTGAAAAAAAAAATATGTATAATTTGTTAATGTAGACTACAAATTCTTCAAATTCTAAGATATAAGTGCGCATAAGACATCGCCGAAATGATAAAAGAAACCCTCTGGGACTCAAGGGAATTTAGAAAGAAAAAGCCTGGGGGCACAAGTGGTTAAGGGTGCAATGGGGTTTAAATGGCTCCGGAGGGCTCCAGAAACTCTTTTCAGCTATCTCTTCATGTGCCAAAAATTAGCTCCTTGTTAGCCTAATTATTTTATATTTATCACATAAATGGAAAAAAAATTGAAATAAAAAATTTGTAGTTAAATTAAATAAAAAGAAAAAAAAAAGTAAGCATTTAACAATGAAATGAACAAAAAAAGAAAAAAACATTTACGGAAAAACACAAATCATAATATAAATCTGTAGGTTGGAGTTGCGCAGCCTGGAATTTGTACATACTAAAATATATCCTGGTGATATCACTGTGTCTTTTATATACAGTATACAGTGCCTTGAAAAAGTATTCATACCCCTTGAAATTTTCAACATTTTGTCATGTTACAACCAAAAATGTAAATGTATTTTATTGAGATTTTATGTGATAGACCAACACAAAGTGGCACATAATTGTCTTTTTGGGGATGTCTCTACCAGATTTGTACATCTAGAGATGTTCTTCTTTGCAAAATAGCTCAAGCTCTGTCAGATTGGATGGAGAGCGTCTGTGAGTCTTGTCACAGATTCTTAATTGGATTTAGGTCTGGACTTTGACTGGGCCATTCTAACACATGAATATGCTTTGATCTAAACCATTCCATTGTAGCTCTGGCTGTATGTTTCAGGTCGTTGTCCTGATGGAAGGTGAACCTCCACCCTGGTCTCAAGTCTTTTGCAGACTCTAACAGGTATTCTTCTAAGATTGTCCTGTATTTGGCTCCATCCATCTTCTCATCAACTCTGACCAGCTTCCCTGTCCCTGCTGAAGAAAAGCATCCCCACAACATGATGCTGCCACCACCATGATTCACAGTGGGGATGGTGTGTTCAGGGTGACGTGTAGTGTTAGTTTTCCGCCACACATAGCGTTTTGCTTTTAGGCCAAAAAGTTCAATTTTGGTCTCATCTGACCAGAGCACCTTCTTCCACATGTTTGCTGTGTCCTCCACATGGCTTCTCGCAAACTACAAACGGGACTTCTTATGGCTTTCTTTCAACTGCAGCTCCTCCAGAGTTACCATGGGCCTCTTGGCTGCTTGCCCTGTATATATTTTGAATTTTCGATCAAGTGGTCTGGTCAGTCAGGGTAGTAGAAACCCTCCTTATCCTCCCCAAATGGTAACTCTAGATTGGGGTGATGGTCCCTTTTAAACCGCCAAACTCGTGTGCATATATGTTATGGTAAAATATAAATAGTGCCTCCTATAGTGTAGTATGTTTAAAAGCAAAGTTTGTTAATAAAAAGAAAGCCATTTACATCAAAACTATTTAAAATTTGCATAAAAGATTTGTATACTCAGCAACGAATGCCTCTCATTTCACTTCCGGTCTGCGCTATGTCCGGGACTCCCTACACGTTACGTCACGGCACATGACTTCATCAGGGGAACCAGATTGGTTGCTAGAATATAGTGGGGACAGGAAGTGTAAACATCACCAAGGAGGGCTTCTTCTACCCTGACTGACCAGACCACATAATGGAAATATTTACAAGACGTGTTTAAGCCTTACTTAAGGTGAGAGTTCTGTAAACACATTGGTGACCAACAGCGGTGGAAGACATCACTTTAAATTGGGACATCACTTTAAATTAACTGTTATTACTATCTCACGTGATTGAATTCACAGTTATATTTGGACATCAGTATATGATTTATTTATGCACTTTATTTACTTATTTTTGCTTTCAGATTTACGTGATGAATTTATTCACTGGCACTAATATTAATGCATGATATGTGATCTATGGCTTTAGATATTGTGTGTATGTATATATATATATATGATACAGTGATATCACAAGGATGTATTTTAGTATGTACAAACTCCAACCTTCACTTTAATTATTTACTAATCACTGTGGAAATACTATAGCTGTTGTAGCAACCCTTCTTTCCTTCTTTTGTCTTTTGTACTACCTTTTAGTTTTATTTTTATTGTTTTTTTTTTTTACCAAGTGGTAGCACAGGGGTTACACGTTCACATATGATAAATCTAAATTCCTTCACTACATCACCTGCACACATTCTCTAAACAAATAAATTATTTTAATCCGTCAAATTTAAAGTTACATTTAAAATTTAAAAAAAAACAGTAAGCTCTTAACAATTAAATACACAAAAAATAAAAAATACAGGGAACACACAAATCATAATATTAATCTAAATATCTTAGCTACATCACCTGCACACATTCTCTAAACAAATACATTATTTTAATCAGTTACATTTAAAGTTACATTTAAAATAAAAAAACAGTAAGCTCTTAACAATTTAATACACAAAAAAATAAAAAATAAACAAGAAACACACAAATCATAATATACAGTATCATACAAAAGTGGGTGCACCCCTCACATTTTTGTAAATATTTTATGATATTTTTTCATGTGACAACACTGAAGAAATGACTCTTTGCTACAATGTAAAGTAGAGAGTGTACAGCAGGGGTAGGCAACCTTTTGAGCACAGTGTGCCAAAAAAGGTTTTTAAAGAAATTGAATGTGCCGATTTTATAACAAAAAAAAGCTTCAAACTACTTTAGTAGTGAGAAATTAACATCCTGCATCTTCACACTTCAGATCAGCCCCAATTTATGCGCCTTCACACCTCAGATCACTGCCCCACCACTGTACCTCCCTGCTCATCAGCCCCACCACTTAAACCCCCCTGCTAATCTGCCCCACCACTTAAACCCCCCTGCTAATCTGCCCCACTACTTAAACCCCCCTGCTCATCTGCCCCACCACTGTACCCTCCCTGCTCATCTGCCCCACCACTGTACCCCCTGCTTATCTGCCCACTACTGTAAACCCCCTGCTCATCTGCCCCACCGCTGTAACCCCCTGCACATCTGTCCCACCAATGTACCCCTTACTCATCTGCCCCACCAATGTACCCCCTTTCACATCTCCCCCACCACTGTAACCCCCTGCACATCTTCCCCACCACTGTAACCCCCTGCACATCTGCCCCACCACTGCACTACCCTGCACATCTGTGCCACCACTGTAACCCCCTGTAAATCTGCCCCAGCAGCAGATTGTTCCCTCTTTCTCAGCTGCCCCACCACTGTACCTCCATCCACATCTGGTCCCCCCACTGAACCATCTTCTCATCTGTCCTAAAACTGAACTTATCTGCTCATCTGCCCCACCACTGTAACCCTCTATCTCATCTGCCCCATGACTGTGCCTCCTGCACATCTGTCCCACCTCTGTTCCCCCTGCTCTTCTGCCCCACAACTGTAGCCCCCTGCTCATTTGTTCCACCGATGTACGACCTTTCTCATCTGGCCCAACGCTGAACGCCCCCTGCTCATTTGCCCTGTCACTGTACCTCCTGCTTTTCTGTCCCACCCTTCTCATCCCTTCTTCCACTGTACCTCCTGCACATCTTCCCCACCACTGTACCCCCTTGCCCTTCTGTCCCACCACTGTAACCCCCCTGCACATCTGCCCCATCAATGTACCCCTTTTCCCATCTGTCCCATCTAATCTCCCTGCACATATGCTCCACTGCCGTATCCCAATGCTCTTCCGTCTCACTACTGATAAACCTTCTCATCTGTCCTAACACTGAACCCCTGAACCCTTCTGCTCATCTGCCCCACCACTGTAACCCGCTTTCTCGTCTGCCCCACCAATGTACCTCCTGCACATCTGCCTCACCTCTGTACCCCCCTGCTCTTCTGCCCCACCACTGTAACCCCATGCTCATCTGCCCCACCAATACACCTGCTTTCACATCTGCCCCACTGCTCTACCCCCCCCTGCTTTTCTGCCCCAATACTGAACCCCACCGTTCATCTGGCCCAACACAGAATCCCCTTCTTATCTCTTCCACCACTATACCTCCCTGCACATCTGCCCCACCACTGTACCCTCCTGTTCTTCTGTTCCACCTCTGAACCCCTCATGTTCATTTTCCTCACTGCTGTACCCTCCTGCTCATCTGCTCCACCGCTGTACCCTCTTCTCATCTATGATATGTGTGATATACAGAGTGGTGAAAGGAAGCAGAGATGAAGCACATCTACTTGTCCTGGCACACTCATCCTGCTGATCCAACTCTCACATCCAGCCCACGTGACTGTATGTGATATATGTGATTTGTGTGCCTACCCCTGGTGTACAGCTTGTTTAACAGTGTAAATTTGCTGTCCCCTCAAAAAAACTCAACACACAGCCATTAATGTCTAAACCGCTGGCAACAAAAGTGAGTACACCCCTAAGTGAAAATGTCCAAATTGGGCCCAAAGTGTCAATATTTTGTGTGGCCACCATTATTTTCTAGCACTGCCTTAACCCTCGTGGGCATGGAGTTCACCAGAGCTTCACAGGTTGCCACTGGAGTCCTCTTCCCCTCCTCCATGATGACATCACAGAGCTGGTGGATGTTAGAGACCTTGCACTTCTCCACCATCCATTTGAGGATGCCCCACAGATGCTCAATAGGGTTTTGGTCTGGGGACATGTTTGGCCAGTCCATCACCTTTACCTTCAGCTTCTTTAGCAAGGCAGTGGTTGTCTTGGAGGTGTGTTTGGGGTCGTTATCATGTTGGAATACTGCCCTGCAGCCCAGTCTCTGAAGTGAGGGGATAATGCTCTGCTTCAGTATGTCACAGTACATGTTGGCATTCATGGTTCCCTCAATGAACTGTAGCTCCCAGTGCCGGCAGCACTCATGCAGCCCCAGACCATGACATTCCCACCGCCATGCTTGACTGTAGGCAAGACACACTTGTCTTTGTACTCCTCACCTGGTTGCCACCACACACGCTTGTCACCATCTGAACCAAATAAGTTTATCTTGGTCTCATCAGACCACAGGACATGGTTCCAGTAATCCATGTCCTTAGTCTGCTTGTCTTCAGCAAACTGTTTGTGGGCTTTCTTTGCATCATCTTTAGAAGAGGCTTCCTTCTGGGATGACAGCCATGCAGATCAATTTGATGCAGTGTGCGGCGTATGGTCTGAGCACTGACAGGCTGACCCCCCACCCCTTCAACCTCTGCAGCAATGCTGGCAGCACTCATACGTCTATTTCCCAAAGGGAACCTCTGGATATGACGCTGAGCACATGCCCTCAACTTCTTTGGTTGACCATGGCGAGGCCTGTTCTGAGTGGAACCTGTCCTGTTAAACCGCTGTATGATCTTGGCCACCGTGCTGCAGCTCAGTTTCAGGGTCTTGGCAATCTTCTTATAGCCTAGGCCAATGATGGTGAACCTTGGCACCCCAGATGTTTTGCAACTACATTTCCCATGATGCTCAACTACACTGCAGAGTGCATGAGCATCATGGGAAATGTAGTTCCAAAACATCTGGGGTACCAAGGTTTGCTATCACTGGCCTAGGCCATCTTTATGTAGAGCAACAATTTTTTTTTCAGATCCTCAGAGAGTTCTTTGCCACGAAGTGCCATGTTGAACTTCTAGTGACCAGTATGAGAGAGTGAGAGCGATAACACCAAATTTAACACACCTGCTCCCCATTCACACCTGAGACCTGGTAACACTAATGAGTCACATGACACCGGGGACGGAAAATGGCTAATTGGGCCCAATTTGGACATTTTCACTTAGGGGTGTACTCACTTTTGTTGCCAGTGGTTTAGGTGTCCGTTTATGAAGCAGTGAAATCTATTCACTGCTTTGTTCTCCGGCATTCACAGTGAACATCCCTCTCCTCTGTGTGACAGTTTATGAAGCTGTGTAGATCGCTTCACCTTTGGAGGAGTGAAGTGATCTACAAATGCTTCCAACAGTGGAGAATGGCCCCTGATACTGGAATCTCGTGAGACTTTACGAGATTACAGTACCAGAAATTCACCGAAATACAAAGATGTCAGTTTATTAAGCAGTGATAAATTATCACCGATCAATACACGGACAGACGGCGTGGATTAATGTTAATAAAATAATGAGTCTCCCTACATTATATACATATGTATACACACACACATTATATATACATGTATATACACACACATGATATATATATATACATATACACATTATATATATATATATATATATATATATATATATATATATATATATATGTATATATATGTATACACATGAATATGACAGGGGGACATGCTTACAGTGTTGGGGGGTCTGAACAAGGCATAAGGAAGTTAAAAATCTTCCTCCTTCCCCCTCAGATCCCCCCAGATTCCCTCTTCACTCCCCGATTCACCACCTCTGAGCTGGTGAACCTGGGAGTGTGAATTCTGACTCAGATCGCCAGTGAAGCGGTGAGATCACTGCTTCATAAACTGGCCGTTACTGTGTCATTCAATGAGGATTCTCCGTGTGTAGAGATAATCGGCGGGAGAACAAGTTCAAACGTTCTCCCCCCCCGATTATCTCTGTTTCATAAACTGTTTATGGACTGTGATCAGCGGCGATCCTTGGGATCACCGCTGATCACTGCTTCATAAACGGACACCTTAGTCATTAATGGCTGTGTGTTGAGTTATTTTTAGGGGACAGCAAATTTACACTGTTATACAAGCTGTACACTCACTACTTTACATTGTAACAAAGTGTCATTTCTTCAGTGTTGTCACATGAAAAGATAGAAGAAAATATTTACAAATATGTGAGGGGTGTACTCACTTTTGTGAGATAATGTAAATCGAATTTCCTTAACTACATCACCCCCACTCTTTAAACAAATAAATTATTTTAATCAGTAAAAATTAAAGTTCAATTTAGAAATTAAAAAATAAAGTAAGCACTTAACAAATGAATACTGTAAAAAAGAAAAAAATACCTGAAAAATGCAAATCAAATAAACCAAAATTCCTTAAATACATAAAAAAAACCTCACACACTCTAAACAAATAAATTAATTTTAATCAGTCAAAATAAAAGGTAAATTTACAAAAAAAAAAAAAGTAAATACTTAATTAAATACACGAAAAGAAAAAAAAAACACGGAACACACAAATTAAATAAACCAAAATTTCAAAAATACAAAAAAAACAAACCCCATATACTTTTTAAACTAATAAATACATTTTAATTAGTTAGTGAGTGCTGCAAGCTAGGGGTAGATGTAAAATAAATCATTCTGCAGTGTTCTATTTTGACTGTCTTGATATCCGATATTAAGACTATATTTCTGCAGCTCCAGTTTTTGTTTTCAGTGTTTAGGAATATTGGTGTGACCCACGAGAGCAGACGTGATAATAAAGCGCCGTACGGCCTCAATCCCGGGCGGGACCTGCACACCTTTTATTTATAGAATCCCATATATAATATTTGAAAGATTTTAAGCCTCTGTTAATGTCCTTGTCATAAGATTACTTTATCACATCAATCTCACAGTGCACCCCACACCCCAGGGTATCCGGGGTACACAGGAAACAGCACAACGCAATCCCCCCCCCCCCCCCCCGTGGCGCGCTTATCAACACACCTGCAGAACTGATCTAATTAGCTTCACAATTAATGTGGCCATTTATAGAGTCTTCCCTGATCACAATGGAACTGCCCTAAAGCTGAACTTCTGGATAAGCAAATATAGTCGGAATCCATTCCTCATGTGTATTCTTCCTGAATCTCGGTGTGCTTTGTGTATTTCTTCCAGATCTGTGCAGTAATCCAGTGTGAAACTTCCTATAATAAAGACCCCTCACTGCTGATCCCTCTCCTTGTGCAGGGGGACTGGTCTTGTCTCCGCCCACCTCCTGTTTAAATGCTCCTGTTCTTTGACCGCTGTTGGTCTCATTCCAGCACCCTGTGTCAGGGAAATGGCCAAAGAACTGGCAATCTTACCAACACCCATCATGGCCGCATCAGGCGCGCTCCCGTGCGTATTGGCTTATGCGCGAACGGGTGTAAGCAGATAAGCAACAACGCTAACGGGCGTACACAGATGCGCGACGGCGTTAACGGGCGTACGCATGTACGCAATGGTGCCTCCTGGCCTATATAAACTTGTGCATTGCTGGATTATCATCAGCTCCCCTGTGCTCCTGTGTTTCCTGATCTTTGTCCTCCCGTTACCGACCCGGCTTGCTTAACCCGTTATCCTGATCTCCTGGTTTGACCTCTGGCTTGTACTACTGACCCAGTTCTTGTCTGCTCCACTGTGTTTGATCTCAGCTTGGCTCACCGACTTTGCTGCAACCTCTCTCACCGTGTATGACCCCGGCTTGTTCCAGTTCTGCTACCTGAATCTCACATTGACTGATTTACCGTGCATGACCCCCGGCCCGGCTCCTGGTTCTTTTTCCAGATTGTCGATCTGCCAAGTTCACCTGGTACTCCGCAAGTACACCTGCCCTACAGTGCACCTTGCTTGTTCCAGCAACCTTCTGTGATCAGCGCATCAAACCACAGCAACTGGCAAACCGTGCTTCTTTGGGCACTGCACTCCTTGTACCTCTTCCAGGGGTGCACTGCACTTAGCCGCAAGGGGAGCCCTCTCAACACCTCTGCCTCTCACCTAGTAGGTGACACCCTGGTTTGGATGCAAGCCTGTCTGTCTGTCCACCTGCATTGATGTGGTCAGTCTCTGGGTGGGGACCAAACCTGATTTAAGCCAGCCAAGCCTGCAGTCTCATGCTTGTGATAGCATTTGTACTCTCTGTCTGTATGTCTGTCCTGCTCTCCTGTTTGGAGTCCCCTGTTTTATGACCTCAGATTGGACATCGACAATTCTCTGAACTCTGTCTGCCTTTTGACTACAGATTGGACCCTGTCATAAACCATGAAATCAGACCAAGACAGACGTACATTTAAATCACACTTGTTTAATAATAAAAGTAAAAAGAACAAACTTAGTCAAAACATAGCCAAAGTTCAGTAACCGGAACGGATAGTCAGCCAAGCCAGAAGACAGGGATCAATGTAGTGGAACAGCAAGCAGGATCTGGAGCCAGAAGGGATGTCAGCAAAGCAAGTCTTTAAACAGGAACGCAGGAGAATGTCTCTGTGATGTTGAGTCTCTGTGATGTTGACCAAGGCGAAGGCAGAGATCCTCTGGGTTGAACGGCTTAAGTAGGCAGGACTGACGAGCAGGATATCATCAACAGCTGAATAACTGTGGAGAGATAGGAGCTGGCAATTAGCCGACAGCTGAGCGGCCAGCTCTGAGAAGGAAGGGCTGAGCCCAGCTCTGACAGACCCAAACTACTCTGAATTCTGCCTGCCTTGTGCCTGGACTGTCATTGAACAACTCTGCCTGTCTGCCAACTGCAAGTCCCTGTTTGCTTTGCTCAGTTCGCGCCTGGCCTGTCATGGTGGCCAGGTACTATATCATTTTATATGAGACCTGGGGGGCAACCGAGCACCGGTAGGCCTGCTTGCCTTATGGTAAAGGGGAGCTGCTATAGGTGAAGACCACAGAAGCCAGCTATAGTGACCAGCTTGCGTTAGGGGTAAGCGCGCCATTATCACAAGCCTTTAACAAGAAAAATTTTCAGTGAAGATGGACTCTACACAGGCTCGTTTATTTACTGAGGAGCTGTGCAAACTGACGCGCCAAGTCCAGGAACTGTCTGCGCATGTGAAAACACCTCCAGCATTAACGCAGGAATCCGAGCCCACCTGCGTTAGGGGTAAGTGTGACACCCTTTTGTACCTTTCTGCAGGCAGCCTGTAGTGGGTGGAGCCTGCTAGGCCCCTCTCTCAGCTCTGTTCTCTGCACAGGCTATGTACAGCATAGTGATGATGTCACTGCTCCTTTACAAGGTAATATCTTGGTTTGCAATGCCATTTTGTGCACACAAATTGGATTTATATTATTTGTGGCGATTGAGGATTAAATTTTGTTGTTTAACCACTTGCCGACCGCCTACCGCATATATACTATCTGTACTTCGGTCTGCGCATTTGATAGTGTGGGCGGCGCGTGCGCGCGCCCACTGCATGCCGGGGAGCGCACGCGCGGGTCCGGCGGACTCGATGTCGCAACCCCGCTAAAAATCACAGATTACCAGCAAAAACAATTACAAAAATTAAAAGTCCCTGAATCTATACCAGGGATATGCAATTAGCGGACCTCCAGCTGTTGCAGAACTACAATTCCCATGAGGCATAGCAAGACTCTGACAGCCACAAGCATCACACCCAGAGGGAGAGGCATGATGGGACTTGTAGTTTTGCAACAGCTGGAGGTCCACTAATTGCATATCCCTGATCTATACCATAGTTTGTAGACGCGATAACTTTTGCGCAAACCAATCAATATACAGCGGAACCTTGGATTACGAGCATAATCCATTCCAGGAGAATGCTTGTAATCCAAAGCACTCGCATATCAAAGCGAGTTTGCCCATAGAAGTCAATGGAAATGAAGATAATTCATTGACTTCTATTTCATGCAATACCGCATGTGGCCAGAGGTGGGGGGGGCGCTGGAGAGCCCTTAAGAAATACTCAGGGAAACACTCGGAAAGGCTCAGGAACACTCAGGAACAAAGTAATTCCGAGTGTGTTCAAGTATTTCCGAGTGTTTCCGAGTATTTCCGAAAAGGCTCCGAATCGTCCCGAGTGTCACCAGCGCCCCCGCACCTCTGCCCAAATGCGGTACTGCACACCACATTAGCTTGAATTCTGCTCGTTTTGCGAGACAACACTCGCAAACTGAGTCAGGATTTTTTTAAAAAGTTGCTCGTCTTTCCAAACGCTCGTTAACCAAGGTTCCACTGTACGCGTATTGGGATTTTTTTTACCAAAAATATGTAGCAGAATACATAATGGCCTAAATCGATGAAGAAATTAGATTTTTTACATTTTTTTTTTTTGGATGTGTTTTATAGCAGAAAGTAAAAAATATCGTTTTTTTCTTTTTTTCAAAATTCTTGCTCTTTTTTTGTTTATAGTGCAGAAAATAAAAACCGCAGAGGTGATCAAATACCTCTATTTGTGGGGAAAAAAGGACATCAATTTTGTTTGGGTACAACGTCGCACGACCGCGCAATTGTCAGTTAGAGTGACGCAGTGCCGTATCGCAAAAAATTGCCTGGTCGGGAAGGGGGTAAATCCTTCCGGGCTGAAGTGGTTAAAGCTAAACTCAAGGCAAACAGCTAAATGCAGAGATGAAAAAATCTACATGGGAACTATTTTACCTGTAAAAAGATTTGTACTTCTGTCCATCCAGTTCCGAGATTTATACAATTCTTTTGCTACTGAATTTGTATCCATT
This sequence comes from Aquarana catesbeiana, assembly GCF_042186555.1. Taxonomy (NCBI): domain Eukaryota; kingdom Metazoa; phylum Chordata; class Amphibia; order Anura; family Ranidae; genus Aquarana; species Aquarana catesbeiana. Next base: position 268,368,378 of record NC_133334.1, on the reverse strand, counting down.
TAAATATTATGTCATTTTTGAAGCCCTGATGAAGGAGAAGCGTTACAGCCCCTGAAACGCGTTGGCTTTGTTAACAACCTGTCTTCGGAAAAACTTGTATCTAGATTTGAATATCACGGTGTGGCACTTCAATTTCAGATTCACTCAGGTCTTGTCTTGACTAGTGGTTGGAGGGCATTAACCACTTCACGCCTGCGCTATAGCCGAAAGACAGCTACAGCTTGGGCTTAGATCGCCGGGGGGGCGTCCATGTAAGTCCTCCCGTGCTCGGCTGTCTGCGTGCCCCCTGCAGGGCGGGGGTGGCATGCAGGCGACTAACTCTGTGATCACCAAGTCCTTGGGACTCTAGTATTATTATATAATATACAGTAATATACAGTATCTCACAAAAGTGAGTACACCCCTCACATTTTTGTAAATATTTTATTCTATCTTTTCATGTGACAACACTGAAGAAATGACACTTTGCTACAATGTAAAGTAGTGAGTGTACAGCTTGTATAACAGTGTAAATTTGCTGTCCCCTCAAAATAACTCAACACACAGCCATTAATGTCTAAGCCGCTGGCAACAAAAGTGAGTACACCCCTAAGTGAAAATGTCCAAACTGGGCCCAAAGTTTCAATATTTTGTGTGACCACCATTATTTTCCAGCACTGCCTTAACCCTCCTGGGCATGGAGGTCACCAGAGCTTCACAGGTTGCCACTGAAGTCCTCTTCCACTCCTCCATGACGACATCACAGAGCTGGTGGCTGTTAGAGACCTTGCACTCCTCCACCTTCTGTTTGAGGATGCCCCACAGATGGTCAATAGGGTTTAGGTCTGGAGACATGCTTGGCCAGTCCATCACCTTTACCCTCAGCTTTTTTAGCAAGGCAGTGGTCGTCTTGGAGGTTGTTATCATGTTGGAATACTGTCCTGCGGCCCAGTCTCTGAAGGGAGGGGATCATGCTCTGCTTCAGTATGTCACAGTACATGTTGGCATTCATGGTTCCCTCAATGATCTGTAGCTCCCCAGTGCCGGCAGCACTCATGCAGCCTCAGACCATGACACTCCCACCACCATGCTTGACTGTAGACAAGACACACATTTGTCTTTGTACTCCTCACCTGGTTGCCCCCACACACGCTTGTCACCATCTGAACCAAATAAGTTTATCTTGGTCTCATCAGACCACAGGACATGGTTCCAGTAATCCATGTCCTTAGTCTGCTTGTCTTCAGCAAACTGTTTGCGGACTTTCTTGAGCATCATCTTTAGAAGAGGCTTCCTTCTGGGATGACAGCCATGCAGATCAATTTGATGCAGTGTGCGGCGTATGGTCTGAGCACTGACAGGCTGACCCCCCACCCCTTCAACCTCTGCAGCAATGCTGGCAGCACTCATACGTCTATTTCCCAAAGACAACCTCTAGATATGACGCTGAGCACGTGACCTCAACTTCTTTGGTTGACCATGGCGAGGCCTGTTCTGAGTGGAACCTGTCCTGTTAAACCTCTGTATGGTCTTGGCCTCCGTGCTGCAGCTCAGTTTCAGGGTCTTGGCAATCTTCTTATAGCCTAGGCCATCTTTATGTAGAGCAACAATTCTTTTTTCAGATCCTCATAGAGTGAGAGTGATAACACCAAATTTAACACACCTGCTCCCCATTCACACCTGAGACCTTGTAACACCAAAGAGTCACATGACACCGGGGAGGGAAAATGTCAAATTGGGCCCAATTTGGACATCTTCACTTAGGGGTGTACTCACTTTTGTTGCCAGCGGTTTAGACATTGTGTTGAGTTATTTTGAGGGGACAGCAAATTTACACTGTTATACAAGCTGTACACTCACTACTTTACATTGTAGCAAAGTGTCATTTCTTCAGTGTTGTCACATGAAAAGATATAATTAAACATTAGCAAAAATGTGAGGGGTGTACTCACTTTTGTGAGATACTGTAATATATTTATATATTTTATGAGTTACTTTACTATGATGAAGTCGTGTCCCAAATGTTAAAACTAAAGCAGAAAGTAAGTATATAAAACTTCCCAACAGGTTCACTAACAGCTATAAAACCAGACAGGGGTTCTAACCCACCCCCACTCAATGGCTTAGTAATTAAGCAGCAGCATAGACATTTATTGTAATTATGGAATGCTTATAAGGATTGTGTACATATATTACTGGTGACCTGTACAAAATAATAGAAGAGGTAGTTCATATGCACCGTACCTACACACCGAATCCGAGTCTCCCCCCTTTATGTGTTTGTCTTGCTGTGTTCGGGTGACACAAACAAGAAACATTTCGCCGTGGGTAAGCGCAATACAAAGGTGAGGATAAAGGCTTCTATAAAACATAAAACAACACCATGGAAACAGAAAGTAATCATATAATTAGGCAAAGATCATAATAATAAAGGTGTTTTTTTGATGTCTGAGACAAACGCATAATAAAGCCGCCTTTATCTCGGGGTGGTGCACAATTGAATTGGAAAGAATCAGCCAAAAAAAAAAGTTTAAAGCTTGTAATAAATAGAAAAAAAAAAACCTACTTCCCCAAAAAAAAAAAAAAAAAAAAAGAAAAGAAAAAAAAAGTTTATAAATACATGGAATAAAAAAGAAAAAGTAAGGTACCTACTTCCTGAAAAATAGCAGCCATTAAAGTGGTTGTAAACCCAAAGGAAAAAAAAAAAAAAAGTTTAAAGCTTGTAATAAATAGAAAAAAAAATAAAAAACCTACTTCCTAAAAAAAAAAAAAAAAAAAAAAAAAAAAAGAAAAGAAAAAAAAAGTTTATAAATACATGGAATAAAAAAGAAAAAGTAACCTATGAAATGCTTTAGAACGAAGCTTGTTGCAGTGGTCCCCGTACACCGCTGTGACTGGTGACATGTCTCCCGGAGTTATTTCCTGGTTCGTGGGCTCCGGTGCTGTGATTGGCCGGAGCCGCGATGACGCAATGATGCAGCACTATTCCTCCCACTGACACCAATGATGGGGCACTATTCCTCCCACTGACACCAATAATTGGGGCACTATTCCTCCCACTGACACCATTGATGGGGCACTATTCCTCTCACTGACACCAATGATGGGACACTATTCCTCCAACTGACACCAATGATGGGGCACTATTCCTCCCACTGACACCAATGATGGGACACTATTCCTCCCACTGACACCATCGATGGGACACTATTCCTCCCACTGACACCAATGATGGGGCACTTTTCGTCCCACTGACAGCAATGATGGGACACTATTCCTCCCACTGACACCAATGATGGGACACTATTCCTCCCACTGACACCAATAATTGGGGCACTATTCCTCCCACTGACACCAATGATGGGGCACTATTCCTCCCACTGACTCCAATGATGGGGCACTATTCCTCCCACTGACACCAATGATGGGACACTATTCCTCCCACTGATACCAATGATGGGACACTATTCCTCCCACTGACACCAATGATGTAAATTGTTTACTCCCACGCTCCACAGTCTGGCCCCCCCTAAAGTTTGAAGGGTAGTAAACTGGCCCTTTGATTCAAAAGTTTGAAGACCCCTGATTTAGAGCATGAGAAGCCCCCACTATTGCATATCCTGAATGGGCATTTACAAGACATAAATCAGTATTTTTCTGCATATTGTCCTTCATTTTTCAAAGAGATCATACCCCGCCTCTACCTTAAACTCTTCCTGGCCAAGCCCCACCGTCCCGACTAAGTCTTTACTGCCTGATTATATGACCACTGCGATTGGCTGACACAGTGGTCTCACGATCGGGAGCTGGTCCTGCTGGCTCCCAATCATTACTAGAGACCGAAAGCTGTCTATGACAGCTCGGTCCCTGTACTGGGAGTGCACAGTGAGTGTGCTCTCAGCACAGAATATTTGACTCTCCATGGACACAATTGTGTGACTAAAACCCACCCTCTTTGCTGCAGAAAGTATGGGTTACAAGGCTGACAAGAGGTTAAAGAGCAGTCCTATTTTCTTTTTATTTACAGTTTTCTGCCCCCCCGCCCCCCCCCTGGGGAAAAATAAATGTACATTCAGGGGCTGACTTTTTGCCCATGGGGCAAGTACAACCCAGAAGCCCATGGTGCAGCGACTTTGCCCCCCCGCTCTTTCTCTCTTTCCTGTCTCCTCCCTCCCCATCCCAGGCTGAAGCTCCACTCCAGGTACTCTCTACTCACCAGGCGGGTCGGGCTGGACAGCGCCTGTTGCACTGGCTCCTGGTTCCTGAACTGGCTGTCAGGGGGACGGCTGGGGGCTGCAGGGGGGAACTGGGGTGGCTCAGTCAGGGCTGGCTGGGGGTGGAGGGCCTCCAGTGGGGCACAGAGCTGGCCTCTGCTCAGACACGGGGTACACCATCCATAACGGGGGAATTACCTGTGCTCTGTCCTCGTCCTCATCCTGCAGTAGGACACCGGTGGGGACTTTTTACCACTTCTCACCAGGAATCCTTTAGGCATGTCTGTGGCAGAAGCAGTGCAGCCTTTTTTTAGGGGCACCAGAGCAGCTCAGGGGGGGCAATTCCCCCCCCCCGGCTCAGCCCGCCCCGGTGCTATGGAAGTCTAGCTATGAGATTAGACAGGATGCCCCCTTTCCACGGCCCTCCGACACAGCTAACACGGCTTGCCCGAGACAAGCGCTGGCAAGGGGAATGGAGGGGAAGGGGGCATGTCAACCTTCCGTCCCTCTGCATTCCTTTTGCCAGTGCTTGCCTCAGGAAAGTGTTTAGAGCGAGAGATAAGTGTCGGTTAGTGATGCAGCCGTCTTCTTGCTGGATGCGTTGTTGGATAGTCGTGGAGCTAGACCTGTCTGACTGAGGAGCTAGTCTTCCACAGCACATAGGAAAATAGGGGGACAAAGGGGGACATACTAATAGAAACAGGTTACTATCCAGCTAGATCATGTATGTTGCTAACATCCCTAGATTGATAGGTAAAAAAAGTCATTGCCCTGAATGGAGGCGACCCGTTTGGACATAGATGCTGCAAGATCTGACACCCACTAACTAAAGAGCCTCATACCGACTCTGCTGGTGTGAAGATCAATATGTTCATGCGAGCTAATCAATGACCATTCAATTGGTACCCCACACTCCCTTCATATAGCCCCTTTTTTCTACTCGCCCTAGATTCACCACTGTATACTTTCTAGCACTCAGACATCCACTTGGGTCTGTGCCATCCTGACACAGTACCCTCTTGGACGGGCTACGTGATTTGGTGTCTCTTTTTTTGGGGGTGGATCAGTGTGGGCAGAGTGGGGCCAACCACACACACCCAGGCTCCGGTTTTTGGATCCGTGGGTGGTTTTGACATATCCGCCACCGTGATTTGGGCAATGGGTGCTCCAACACTGTCATGTTTGGTAAGAGCTTGTCCCACGAGTCGTCAAGGGACGGTCAGTTTCAGTCCCGAAACGCGTAGGCCTTGGTGGAAGACATTACAAGCATCTTTATCCAATGCACATCAGTACAGCTGTGTTTCAGCTTTTTATTGTGTTCACTGTGTTATGTTTATTAATTATGCTAATGTTTTGTATACATATATAAATTTTTCTATGGAATAAAATTGTTTTTACATTACGCTGTTGCCGTTAAAGTCCCACAACCTTAAAGGGGGACATAGGGACAAAGTGCTACATGTTTGCTGGGGAAAAAAGAAGAAATACGAATTATTTAACCGCCTCCCGCCCGCCGTATAGTAAAATGACCTCTCGTTCTGGGACGACGTCATATGAGCAGTCACACCGCTCTCGTGAAGCCCCAATAGTGCCGATAAGTGATGCCAGTCAGTGCCGATCGGTGATGCCAATTTGTGCCCATCACTGATGCCAGTCAGTGCTGCCTTTCAGTCCCCATCACTGCCTGCTCATCAGTGTCGCCCATCAGTGCTGCACATCTGTGCCGCCCATCGGTGCCACCTATCAGTACCCATCAGCCACCTATCAGTGCCACCTATCAGTACCCATCAGCCACCTATCAGTGCTCATCAGTGCCACCTATCAGTACCCATCAGCCACCTATCAGTGCTCATCAGTGCCACCTATCAGTGCCCATCTCTGCAGCATATTAGTGCCTCCTCATCCGTGCCGCCTCATCAATGGCCATCAGTGCCGCCTCATCAGCGCACACCCGTGAAGAAGAAAAATTACTTATTTACAAAATTTTCTGCCAGAAACTAAGAAAAACTTTTTTTTTTTTTTCAAAATTTTCAGTCTTTTTTTGTTCTTTTTAGCAAAAATTTCAAAACCCAGAGGTGATTAAATACTACCAAAAGAAAGCTCTATTTGTGTGGAAAAAAATGATAAAAACTATATTTGGGTACAGCGCTGCATGACCGCGCACTTGTCATTCAAAGTGTGACAGCGATAAAAGCTGAAAATTGGCCTGGGCAGGAAGGGGGGTGAAAGTGCCCGGTATTGATGTGGTTAAGCACTCAACATTTCCATTAGTGTCAGATGCCTGTGCCCACCAACATGTGCTGTGGCTCCTTCCTCCGCCCCATTAAGTACTGCTGTTTCCTTCTGTGTTGGAGGAAAAAACCATAATGCATGATGGATATCTGAGTTTGTGATTTTTTTTTTTCAATTAAAGGGAGTGTTGTTTTTTGGGGGTGGGGGTGGGGGGTGGGGTGGTATTTTATTTTAGATGTACGTGAATAGATATATGCAGCCCCTTTTCTTCTTCCATTCTGTTCCACATGCAGAAGCTGTGACCTAAGATACCTACCGACCCCATCTGGGGAAATACCCACCATGGTCTTGTTATATCCACTAACTTATCGCACGCTCAAATAAGTTTAAATATTACACAGTGGGAAAAACAGTTCATTAGGCAGTAAGACCTGTAAGACGTTGTATATATAAAACTTGGTCATGAAAGTTATTGTGCTGCAAAGAATTGACTTGTGGGACCTCCCCTGGATTTATATATTCAGGGCTCGTTCACACAAGATTATGATGCGGGGCAACCCACGTTCTGTGCTTTTTTCCAGCACAGCATTGAAAACACACTGGTTGTGTGATCTGCTGCGGGTGTCAATATATTCTTGATGACATCCTCAAACGCAGATCGCAAACGTTTTTGAAAAGTAGTGCATGAAAAGGAATTGGCTAAAAATTGCAATGCACAGGAACAAACTGTGTTTCAGGAGTGAACCAGCCCTCAGAGTTTACCTATATAGTCAAAAGTATTTGGACACCCCTCCAGTTGATTAAGTTCAGATGTTTCCAGTTAAGAGTCCTGTAAATCCTACAGTGGCCATTCTCAACCATGGTTCTACGAAAGCCTTGTGTTCCTGTCAGAAACCATGAATCAGACTGAGACAGATGTACAGCTAAATCACACTTGTTTATTAATAATAAAAAAAAGGTAAACAGAGTAAATGTTGTCAAAACATAGCCAGAGTGCAGGAACCGGAACGGATAGTCAGACAAGTCAAAATGTCAGGGAGCCAGAGATGAGCGTAGTAGAACAGCAAGCAGGATCTGGAGCCAGAAGCAATGTCAGCCAAACAAGTCTTTAACGGGAACACAGGAGAGCGTCTCTAGAGATGTGACCAAGGCGAAGGCAGAGATCATCTGGACTGGACGGCTTAAGTAGGCAGGACTGACGAGCAGGATATCATCAACAGGTGAGTCACTGTGGAGAGATAGGAGCTGGCAATTAGCTGACAGCTGAGCGGCCAGCTCAGAGAAGGAAGGGCTGAGCCCAGCACTGACAGTTCCTCCAGAAGTTGCTAGGGTTTCCTTAAACTGTGGCTGATTGACCACACATCTGATGGTGCCTACATAGTTCCAAGATCAGTGGCACTTGGCAGAGCCAGTAGCATGAAACCAATTATCTCTTTAGCTATCTGTAGGGCAGACATTCTACCCACCAGCCACCAATGTAAGGGGGAATTCTTCCCACTGATCATCAATGTAAGGCGCATTCTTCTCACTGATCACCAATGTAAGGAGCATTCTTCTCACTGATCACCAATGTAAGGAGCATTCTTCTCACTGATCACCAATGTAAAGAACATTCTTCTTACTGATCACCAATGTAAGGAGCATTCTTCTCACCGATCACCAATGTAAGGGACATTCTTCTCACTGATCACCAATGTAAGGGACATTCTTCTGACTGATCACCAATGTAAGGAGCATTCTTCTCACTGATCACCAATGTAAGGAACATTCTTCTCACTGATCACCAATGTAAGGAACATTCTTCTCACTGATCACCAATGTAAGGGACATTCTTCTGACTGATCACCAATGTAAGGAGCATTCTTCTCACTGATTACCAATGTAAGGAACATTCTTCTCACTGATCACCAATGTAAGGAACATTCTTCTCACTGATCACCAATGTAAGGAACATTCTTCTCACTGATCACCAATGTAAGGAACATTCTTCTGACTGATCACCAATGTAAGGAACATTCTTCTCACTGATCACCAATGTAAGGAACATTCTTCTCACTGATCACCAATGTAAGGAACATTCTTCTCACTGATCACCAATGTAAGGAACATTCTTCTCACTGATCACCAATGTAAGGAACATTCTTCTCACTGATCACCAATGTAAGGAACATTCTTCTGACTGATCACCAATGTAAGGAACATTCTTCTCACTGATCACCAATGTAAGGAACATTCTTCTCACTGATCACCAATGTAAGGAACATTCTTCTCACTGATCACCAATGTAAGGAACATTCTTCTCACTGATCACCAATGTAAGGGACATTCTTTCCACTGATCACCAATGTAAGGAGCATTCTTCTCACTGATCACCAATGTAAGGAGCATTCTTCTCACTGATCACCAATGTAAGGAGCATTCTTCCCACTGACCACCAATGTAAGGAACATTCTTCTCACTGATCACCAATGTAAGGAACATTCTTCTCACTGATCACCAATGTAAGGGAAATTCTTCCCACTGACCACCAATGTGAGGACCATTCTTCCCAAGCACCACCAATGTAAGGAACAGTGGCGGCCACTCATTAGGTGTGCAGGGGCGCCACCCCCCAGCCTCTAATCTACATGCATGGCACCAGACGCATAGATTCCAATAGGATTTTTTTTTTTTTAAGCTAATGTCTTCCTGTTTCTCCTCCCGGCCAATCAGGAAGCGGGTTCTGAGACCCCATTGGCCGGGATTCTTAAGAACCCATTGGCTGGGATTCCGCAGACCCAATTGTCTGGGAGGAGAAGCGACGGCTGGGACACGAAGGGGAGACAGAGGGGGGAAGCCGCTGCAGCCATGACCTGCATGGGGTAAGTGCAGGGCTGACAGGGGGGGCCTGGCGGGCCAGAGAGCGAGCGAGCTAGCCGGTGACCAGGGGGGTGGGGGGGGTTGTAGGTATGGTGTGTGGTGGCGGACTCAAGCGATGGGGGGGGGATGTCTGTGGTCAGGTCTGTCTGCCCAACCCCCCCGACCCATGGAGCACCGATGAATGCTGGTAAGGGGCATTCTTCCCACTGACCACCAAAGTCTATGCTACATCATATAAAAGCATTTTGGGCACTTGAGCACTTCCAACCTTATAGGAACAGTTTGGGGGAAGACCTTTCCCTGTCCCACAGTGACTGTCTGACAAGTGTGTGTATAAAAGATATCATTTCTGTTACTCCAATCACATTCTATACGTAAAAATATTATCCCTTTAAGGCCCGTTTTAATGAGTCTAAAGTTGCCTATTAAAGAAAAAAAAAAAGTCTACTGGCCATGAAAGGGTTATCTTTCCTAAAGCGCTAGGCTACCTGACTTGTATATTTATGCGACTATTGTTAGAAATCACTAATTAGGTTTGATTAGCTTAGTCATTAATATTCTGTCCATAATTTAACATGCTTCAATAAAATACCCTAAAGTTGTATAGTGATTAGATTTCAGGAATATGTGTTTTGCAATTAAGTTCTTCTTGATTTTGATATGCAGATTAAGAAATGGTGGTCTCATTTAAGGGGAAAAAAAAATTGCCCTTATTAACTCGGCAGCATACTCTGCAGATTAGCGGAGAGAAATGGAAAAAAAAAAAATCACATTTTCTTTCTGTATGTGCTAGTTAAATGTATTTCAATCAAGCCTATGTGGGTAAATCAGATGCGATTAGTATTAAGTTCAGAGTCATCCTATGCAAATGAATAATGTGTCACCTAACATTGCAGAAATGTGATTAATAGTTTATCAGTTAATTAAAAATGATGTTTTGGGTTGTCCCCCCCCCTTTTCTCTTTTTATGGAGGAATCCAGCAGAGGTATTATATGAGTTAATCATAAATGCTAATTATTTTTTTTTTATTTTTTCTTTATCCTTTTGTGCTTAAATCAGTTCTTTATTCGAGAAAATGGAATTTTATATATTACATCTGCTTGGTATGTGAGGTTAGAACAGATATTCTTTAAAGGGTCAGCAAAGCCATAATGGATGTTGTACCATGTTCTATGGGATGGATCACCTGATAACTTGTGTCTTTCTGGTGACAAGATTGCCGTACCTTCAGTCTCAGCTCCTCCCAACTGCTACCGTTCTAAAGCCCAATGCCATGTTGGCCCACAATTTCTATTTTCAGCCCCCCCCCCCTCTTTGGAGCACCACTTGCTGCTTTTTCTTTTCCTTTTCACCTTATATCAATCCCCCCTCAGAGTGCCCCCTTACATCAATTGTCCCCATCAGAGTGCCCCCTTACATCAACTGTCCCCATCAGAGTGCCCCCTTACATCAACTGTCCCCATCAGAGAGCCCCCTTAAATCAACTGTCCCCATCAGAGAGCCCCCTTACATCAACTGTCCCCATCAGAGAGCCCCCTTACATCAACTGTCCCCATCCAGAGTGCCCCCTTGCATCAATTGTTTACATCAGAGTGCCCCCTTGCATCAATTGTTTACATCAGAGTGCCCCCTTACATCAACTGTGCCCATCACAGTGCCCCCTTACATCAGGTATCCCCATAAGAGTGCCCCCTTACCTCAACTGCCCCATCAGACTACCCCCTTACATCAACTTCCTCAGAGTGCCCCCTTACATCAATTGTTCCCATCAGAGTGCCCCCTTACATTAAATGTCCCCATCAGTGTGCCCCCTTGCATCAATTGTTCCCATCAGAGTGCCCCCTTACATCATTTGTTCCCATCAGAGTGTCCCCTTACAACAACTTCCCCTATCAGAGTGCCCCCTTACATCAATTGTCCCCATCAGAGTGCCCCTTACATCAACTGTCAACATCAGAGGGCCCCCTTACATCCATGTTTCCATCAGAGTGCCCCCTTACATCAACTTCCCCCATCAGAGTGCCCCCTTACATCCATGTTTCCATCAGAGTGTCCCCTTACATCATTTGCTTCCATCAGAGTGCCCCCTTACATCAACTTCCCCTATCAGAGCCCTCCCTTACATCAACTGTCCCCATCAGAGTGCCCCCTTACATCAACTGCCCCCATCAGAGCGCCCCCTTACATCAACTGCCCCCATCAGAGCGCCCCCTTACATCAACTGCCCCATCAGAGTGCCCCTTACATCAACTGCCCCTATCAGAGTGCCCCCTTACGTCAACTGTCCCCATCAGAGTGCCCCCTTACATCAACTGTCCCCATCAGAGTGCCCCCTTACATCAACTGCCCCAATCAGAGTGCCCCCTTACATAAACTGTCCCCATCAGAGTGCCCCTTACATCAACTTCCCCTATCAGAGTGCCCCCTTACATCAACTGTCCCCATCAGAGTGCCCCCTTACATCCATGTTTCCATCAGAGTGCCCCCTTACATCAACTTCCCCCATCAGAGTGCCCCCTTACATCCATGTTTCCATCAGAGTGTCCCCTTACATCATTTGCTTCCATCAGAGTGCCCCCTTACATCAACTTCCCCTATCAGAGTGCCCCCTTACATCAACTGTCCCCATCAGAGCGCCCCCTTACATCAACTGTCCCCATCAGAGCGCCCCCTTACATCAACTGCCCCCATCAGAGTGCCCCCTTACATCAACTGCCCCCATCAGAGCGCCCCCTTACATCAACTGCCCCCATCAGAGTGCCCCCCTACATCAACTGCCCCCTTACATGAACTGTCCCCATCAGAGTACCCCCTTACATCAACTGTCTCCATCAGAGTGCCCCCTTAAATTAACTTTCTCTCTGCTCGGCAGGTCCTGAATGCTACAGGAAACAGCTCCACATAGTGACATGGCGCTATTCTATGCAACACTGTCCTGTGAGCCCAGACCTATCCCCCACGGGCGGGTCCTTGACACTCTGGGCTCACGTAAAGTGGATCAGATGATGCTGGGTGTCATTCAACCTAGAAGAGGACCAGGATCACAAAGTGGTGAGTGTGTGGGAGACAGCGCTGTGTCAGCCAGCTCCTGCTCAACACCCGACGGCTGTCAGCCAGTTCCTGTCTGTTCCAGCCTGCTACTTACCTGCCATCACCCAGCCATTCCATTCCACTGTGGTCCACTGTCAGCTTCCTTCTGCCTTGAACACCCTGCTTGACCCTGCTGCTAGCAAGATCAACAGGCATTAGTGCCACTCTGTGCTCTTGTGCCATCTGTCCACCCTATCAGGGGCCCTTCCTCATCACATCAGGCTCCTCCACCAGGTATGTGACAACCCTATATTTATAGTCACAAAGAAGGGCCTTTTGAAAATGGAGTTTTCCTTTAAATGTGCCAAAACTGGCTACTCAGTTTCTCATTTTTGCCCGAGCCAGGAAAGGCCACCGCTCTGTCATAAATGTATGCAAATGCTGATCCTGTTGTCACGAGGACCTTCAGTCACTTCACATCGGAAAGCCGAAACGCAAGTGGCTGAATTGCCGTCACTCCACTTTGAGGCTTTTCCTCCTGACCTCACATGGAGCTAATATATGTTAATTCACACATGAGAGCGCCGACTAATTGCAGGATCTGTTTCTTCTCAGTGCAAGGAGATTACTTCAAGTTTTACCACCATAAACCAGTCCGTGTGCTATGCCAGTTTTTAGGGGGCTTTTAATGCCACCGAAACATGTGTCCGATTCCGTCCTAGGCCTCTTAATGTATCTACAGTGAGGGAAAAAATTATTTGATCCCCTGCCGATTTTGTACGTTTGCCCACTGACAAAAAAATGATCAGTCTATAATTTAGATGGTAGGTTTATTTTAACAGTGAGAGACAGAAAAACAACAAAAATATCCAGAAAAATGCATTTTCTATTTAAAATAAACTGTTATAAATAGATTTAGCATTTTAATGAGTGAAATAAGTATTTGACCCCTTCGCAAAACATGACTTCGTACTTGGTGGCAAAAACCCACAGAGGTCTGTCGTTTCTTGTAGTTGGCCACCAGGTTTGCACACATCTCAGGAGGGATTTTGTCCCACTCCTCTTTGCAGATCCCCTCTCTCCAAGTCATTAAGGTTTCCAGACTGACGTTTGGTAATTCGAACCTTCAGCTCCCTCCACATCTTTTCTATGGGATTAAGGTTTGGAGACTGGCTAGGCCACTCCAGGACCTTAATGTGCTTCTTCTTGAGCCACTCCTTTGTTGCCTTGGCTGTGTGTTTTGGGTCATTGTCATGCTGGAATACCCATTCACGACCCGTTTTCAATGCCCTGCCTGAGGGAAGGAGGTTCTCACCCAAAATTTGACGGTACATGGCCTCGTCCATCATCCCTTTTGATGCGGTGAAGTTGTCCTGTCCCCTTAGCAGAAAAACACCCCCAAAGCATAAGGTTTCCACCTCCATGTTTGACGGTGGGGATGGTGTTCTTGGGGTCATAGGCAGCACTCCTCCTCCTCCAAACACAGCGAGTTGAGTTGATGCCAAACAGCTCGATTTTGGTCTCATCTGACCACAAAACCTTCACCCAGTTCTCCTCTGAATCGTTTAGATGTTCACTAGCAAACTTCAGGCAGGCCTGTACATGTGCTTTCTTGAGCAGGGGAACAGGATTTCAATCCTTCACTGCGTAATGGGTTACCAATTGTTTTCTTGGAGACTATGGTCCCAGCTGCCTTGAGATCATTGAGAAGATTCTCCCATGTAGTTCTGGGCTGATTCCTCACCGTTCTCATAATTAAAACTCCACAAGGTGAGATCTTGCATGGAGCCTCAGACCGAGGGAGTTTGACGGTTATTTTGTGTTTCTTCCATTTGCGAGTAATTGCACCAACTGTTGTCACCCTCTCACCATGCTGCTTGGCGATGGTCTTATAGCCCATTTCAGCCTTGTGTAGGTCTACAATCTTGTCCCTGACATCCTTGGACAGCTCTTTGGTCTTGGCAATGGTGGAGGGATTGGAATCTGATTAATTGCTTGCTTCTGTGGACAGGTGTCTTTTAGACAGGCAACAAGCTGAGATTAGGAGCACTCTCTTTAAGATTTTGAGTTGTCACTGAGACAGGATATGAGAGGAAATCTTCCAATGAGGGCACTTGTGCCCGAGACAACTGTCTACGAGGGGATTTCATTCACTCTAAGGTAGAGGCTTTTCACCTCTTCTTTTATGCATTTTGACCCCCCCTCCCCCCCCCCCCCCCCCAATTATTATAAAACGCAAACATGTAGATTTTAAGATACACAGTACTGCATACAGCCTCCTGAGATATCTACATCAGGGACACACAGCGGCTGGAGAGTGGACCTGGTGGTGTGTCATGAGGAGCCGGCTGCAGGCTCCCAGAGAAGATATCCAGCTTCTGAAGATGTAAGAAGGGAAGTTGGTGGTATGAGACCCCTGCGTATGGCAGTGAGCAGAGGATCACAGCAAGATAATGCTGGATTAGCTGGTTGTGTGGGTTTGCTTTTGAAGATAATCCTCACTCATGAAAGCACAATAGGAGCAGGGGCAGGAGGGGCAGTCGCCCCGGGCGCAGCACTGTCACACAGGAGGTAATGCTGCATGGTGAGCACCACAATCCATGCACGCTCTAGATTTATGATATGCAACCAGCTAGCTTTCTGTCTGCTCTAATAGCCACTGCTGCTACACCGCACTCCAACATGCCCATACTCCACCCCCCTCGCCAACCCAAAAAAACACACTTTACATGTGCAACCATTCACCCACCCAGAAGATTTGTAAGAACCCATTGATGCCCATGTTGGGTCTGGGTGCCATTTAGTTTTTCCCCTCTAAGGGGCTCCTCCATCTCCTTCCTCATTGTAGATATATACGAGCAGGAGGCGTGAAGTACGGGGTGCAGTGCAGAAGATAACGTAGAATCACAATACATCAGAAAACAAAATGGCAGGAACAGCCAGACAAGAGGAAAAGTTGTGTATGATATCTGACCTTAGGGGCCCTACATTTAAAGAAAACCTGTACCCTATTACAATGACCTTTACATTAGGGGTTAGGTCAAGCAAGTCCTAGCAACTATGCATGAGCTAAAGTTTGGGTCGAACCCACAAGAAACTGTCCCCAGGACAGCAAGTTGCCGTCCCAATCAGCTGCGACTGTGGAATTCCCTGCCCTGCCACCTCATTTAACAAAGGGCAGGGATACTGGTAACACCATTGAGCTAATATGGACACATGGCTACATTTGGTGAATTACATTATTGACCTTATTACATTGACCTAATATGACCACATGGTCATATTTGGACAATGTAACAAAGAGTAGTTGATGCTGGTGCCATTTTTGAACTTGAATATGGCCATATTTGGAAAATGTAACAATGGGGTGGGGATGTTCGTGATGTCACTGATCTTGAATTTTCATATTTGGTCAACTTCATTGGCCTAATTACATTGGGCTAATACGTCCACATGGCCATATTTGGACAATGTAACAAAGAGGAGTGGATGCTGGTGACATCGTTGAACTTGAATATGGCCATATTTGGTCAATTCCATTGACCTAATTAGATTGACCAAATATGGCCATGTGGCCATATTTGGTCAATCACATTGATCTAATATTGCTACCTGGCCATATTTGGACAACGTAATTGACTAAATTTGGCTCAAACCCAAGGGAAATTGTCCCGTTACAGTAGTCCACTGTTCCAATCAGCTGTGGCCATGGAACTCCCTGCCTTGCAGCCACACGTAACAAAGGGGTGAGGATGCTGGTGACATCATTGACCTAATATGGCCACATGGCCGTATTTAGTCAATTACACTGTCCAAATATGGCCATGTAGCAATGTTAAGTCAATGTAATTGACCAACTACAATGTAATGTAACAACAATGTAATTAGGTCAATGGAATTTACAAAATACGGTCCTTTTCAAGTTCAATGATGTCACCAGCATCCACTCCTCTTTGTTACATTGTCCAAATATGACCACGTGGTCATATTAGCTCAATGTAATTACTGTAGGTCAATGGTGTTGACCAAATATGGCCATATTTAAGATCAATGACATCACCAGCATCCCCACCCTTTTGTTACATTGTACAAATATGGCCATATTTAAGTTTAATGATGTCACCAGCATCCACTCCTATTTTTTACATTGTCCAAATATGGCCATGTGGTCATATTAGGTCATTTTAATAAGGTCAATGGAATTCACCAAACATAGCCAAGTGGCCATATTAGGTCAATGATGTCACCAGCATCCCCATCCCTTTGTTACGTGTGGCTGCAGGGCAGAGAATTCCACGGCCACAGCTGATTGGGACAGTGGACTGCTGTCATGGGACAGTTTCTGAGGGCTCAATTTAGCTCATCCCTACCACCAAACTCTGGAGGAACCCTGGTTGAGAAATAGCTTAACTATAGACAATCAGTAGGGAAGATTTTTTTCATTGTGTTTCTCTGAATTGAGGTCCCCTTTGGAGTATCCTCTCTTACTTCGGTTCCTTCAACTCCAGAAATGTATCATTTTCCTGATTAATATTTTCTTCCTAATTTTTTTTTCCTTGAGACGATTTCATTGTAATCTCGCACAGAACCCAATTTTTAATCTTGTGTTTGACAAAATGAGCACTTTCTTTTCCCAGTCCAGAACTAATTATTTCAAATGTTCTTCCACAAAGCGTGAACACAATGCGTCGCCCAGATATTGCGATACAATCTGCGTTATTTGCAATTTCTGCCGTGATAACGTTACGTGAGACTTTTAATAACCTTTTGCTGTTTCAGCCTTAACAAACCATATCCTGTTCTGAGATATTCATCATTCTGCTGTTCATGGCTCGTAAACAAAGCTTACAGAGATTGCTGCGTCTGTCCACACATAAAGAGAGATTATTGTCATATTGTGTTCTACAACCGGGGATTTCAAAATCTTTTTTTTTTTTTTTTCTGCAATTATTAGAAGCAAGTAAATAAATATTAAAGAGCACCTGTCACCTGTCTTGGATGGATAAACGTATCATTGTGAATATAGAGTCTCAGTGGCCCTGTGATTGGTTCTGCCACTGATAAAGGTTTTAGTGTATTTTGTAAATGTAATGTTTAAAGGGACCCCTACTTTATTAATACTATTAAATCTGACCTCCAGCCTTACCTTCAGTCTTGCATTGCTGTCCTCTCCTGCACTGAAATGGCTTATTCTGATTTCACTGCACACTGTGAGCATCTCACAATGTGCATTAGAAGCCGTGGCAAGTCCAACAGAGCCCACCTCTTTCATTTATTGGATTTCAGTTCTTTCAATCATGGAAGCTCTCTATCACATGTGGGCATTGCTAAGGCTTGCCTAGGAACGCCCATTCCCCCAGACTTACATCCACCCAACAATTTAGATATTTGTATAACTCCTCCCAAGAGCCAGCCCACTGCTTGCATCAGGCCTGAGGGATCTTGACAGGAGTACTGAGGCGGGTTGCTGTGCTTTTTTCAGGAAGCCATGTACAGCCCCTGCAGGCCCCTCCCACCAGCCAAGATCTGCCTGCATTGCATAGAGACGCAGAGACCCAGAGGTCACTGGATCTAAAATAAGGTATGTAATCAAAACATAAAGATTTGAATAAAACAAAATATTAGATTTTTTATGAAGGGGGAACCTCTTCTCCCCAGTACTGGAGCAAGATCTGTACTGCGGGGAGATCTGTACTAGGGGAGATTTGTCCTGGGGGGAAATCTGTACTGGGGGGGATCTGTACTGGGAGGAAGAGCTGTACTGGAGAGGTTCTTTACTGGAGGGAGATCTGTACTGGGGGAAGATCTGTACTGGAGGAAGATCTGTACTGGGGGGAATATCTGTACTGGAGGGAGATCTGTACTGGAGGGAGATCTTTACTGGAGAGAGATCTGTACTGGGGGGGAGATCTGTACTGGAGGGAGATCTGTACTGGAGGGAGATTTGTACTGGGGGAAGATCTGTACTGGGGGAAGATCTGTACTGGTGGGAGATCTTTACTGGAGGGAGACCTGTACTGGGGGAAGATCTGTACTGGAGGAAGATCTGTACTGAGGGGAATATCTGTACTAGAGGGAGATCTGTACTGGAGGAAGATCTGTACTGGAGGGAGATCTGTACTGGAGGGAGATTTGTACTGGGGGAAGATCTGTACTGGAGGGAGATCTGTACTGGAGGGAGATTTGTACTGGGGGAAGATCTATACCGGGGGAAGATCTGTACTGGAGGGAGATCTTTACTGGAGAGAGATCTGTACTGGAGGGAGATTTGTACTGGGGGAAGATCTGTACTGGAGGGAGATCTGTACTGGGGAGAGATCTGTACTGGAGGGAGATCTTTACTGGAGAGAGATCTGTACTGGGGGGGAGATCTGTACTGGAGGGAGATCTGTACT
Source organism: Aquarana catesbeiana (assembly GCF_042186555.1). Classification (NCBI taxonomy): domain Eukaryota; kingdom Metazoa; phylum Chordata; class Amphibia; order Anura; family Ranidae; genus Aquarana; species Aquarana catesbeiana. The sequence continues at coordinate 268,349,668 of NC_133334.1, read as the reverse complement.
GGAGGGAGATTTGTACTGGGGAAAGATCTGTACTGGGGAAGATCTGTACTGGTGGGAGATCTTTACTGGAGGGAGACCTGTACTGGGGGAAGATCTGTACTGGAGGAAGATCTGTACTGGGGGGAATATCTGTACTAGAGGGAGATCTGTACTGGGGGAAGATCTGTACTGGAGGGAGGTCTGTGCTGGGGAGAGATCTGTGCTTGGGAGAGATCTGTGCTGGGGAGAGATCTGTACTGGGAGAAGATCTGTACTGGAGGGAGATCTGTGCTGGGGAGAGATCTGTGCTGGGGAGAGATCTGTAGTGGGGGAAGATCTGTAGTGGGAGAAGATCTGTACTGGGGAGAGATCTGTACTGGGAGAAGATCTGAACTGGAGGGAGATCTGTACTGAAGGGAGATCCGTACCAGGGAAGATCTGTACTGGAGGAAGATCTGTGCTGGGGGGGGGTCTGTACTGGGGGGAAGATCTGTACTGGAAGGAGATCTGTACTGGAGGAAGATTTGTACTGGAGGGAGATCTGTACTGGAGGAAAATTTGTACCAGGGAAGATCTGTACTGGAGGGAGAGCGGTACTGGGGAGAGATCTGTACTGGGAGAAGATCTGTGCTGGGGAGAGATCTGTAGTGGGGGAAGATCTGTAGTGGGAGAAGATCTGTACTGGGGAGAGATCTGTACTGGGAGAAGATCTGAACTGGAGGGAGATCTGTACTGAAGGGAGATCCGTACCAGGGAAGATCTGTACTGGAGGGAGATCTGTACTGGAGGAAAATTTGTACCAGGGAAGATCTGTACTGGAGGGAGAGCGGTACTGGGGAGAGATCTGTACTGGGAGAAGATCTGTACTGGGAAGAGATCTGAACTGGGAGAAGATCTGTACTGAAGGGAGATTCGTACCAGTGTATATGGGGGGAATCTGTGCTGGAGGGAGATCTGTACTGGAGGGAGATTAGTACTAAAAGAAGATCTGTATTGGACAGATAACTGTAATGGGGGAAGATCTGTACTGGGGGAGATCTGTACTGAGGGACATGTGTACTGGGAAGAGATCTGTACTGAAGGGGGGAGATCTGTACTGGGGGGAAAGAGCAGTGCTGTATTTAGTCCTAGGCCAACAAGACCCAGGCCTAGGGCGGCACCCGCCTCCCAGATCCCGCGGCCTTCTCCCGCAGAAATGCAGGCTCCGGCGGCCAGCTTACTGTGGTGTGCTGGCTTGCTTGGCGGGGGGGGGGAACGACTCGCACCCCCATAAGCGGCCGGTGTCTGGCTGCATGTAATTTGGACGGGCAGAGGCGGAGCCTAAAGCTCCGCCCTCTACCCTCCTCCGTTCGACTTTTACTGCATCGCTCGTCTCCCCAGCAAGGGGCGGGGTCTGTCTGATGACAGGAGGAGGAGAGAGAAGCACGAGGGGAACCCCCTACCCTCTAGCCAGGACAGCAGGTAAAATAGAGTAAATTACTATTACTCTTCTTTTGTGCACATGCATGGGATCACTTTATTGCAGCCAATCTGTGCTCAATATGGAAATAAATATTGCAATAAAGTGACCCATGCTACAAACTCATTAAACAGTCCACTTTCAGTGAAAGTTCATGTATTGCAAACTTTGCAGTACATGAACTTTCACTAAAACCCCTTTCACACTGGGGCGTTGGCACCGTCAGCGGTAAAACGCCGCTATTTTTAGCGGCGCTCTACCGTAATTTTTGCAGGGGTTTTTGGCCGCTAGCAGGGTGCTTTTAACCCCCGCTAGCGGTCGAAAAAGGGTTAAAACGACCCACAAAGCAGTGCTTTGCCAGCGGATTTAACCCTTTTTCGGCCGCTAGCGGGGGTTAAAACCGCCCTGCTAGTGGACGAATAGCGCCGGTAAAGCGGCGCTAAAAAGCGACGCCGCTTTACTGCCGACGCCCGGGCACTTTCAGTGTGAAAGGGCTCTAAAGAGGTTAAGGCTGCACTGATTGCCACTGATTAGGCGGCACTCTTAAGCTGCACTGATAAGGTAGCACTGATATGCTACAGTGATAGCCACTGATAACCTGCACTGATGAGGCTGCATTGATCGGCATTGATGAGGCTGCATTGATGAGCACTGATGAGGAGGCATTGATGGGCACTGATGAGGCTGCATTGACGGGCACTGATGAGGCTGCATTGATGGGTACTGTTGAAGCTGCGCTGATGGGCACTGGTGAGGCTGTGCTGATGGGTACTGGCGAGACTGCCCTGTTGGGCACTGATGAGGCTGCATTGACGGGCACTGATGAGGCTGCATTGATGGGTACTGTTGAAGCTGCGCTGATGGGCACTGGTGAGGCTGTGCTGATGGGTACTGGTGAGACTGTTGGGCACCGGTGAGACTGCATTGGTGGCAACGGTGAGGCTGCATTGATGGGCACCAGTGAGGCTGCTTTGATGGGCACTGGTGAGGCTGCATTGATGGGCACTGGTGAGGCTGCATTGATGGGCACTGGTGAGGCTGCATTGATGGGCACCGGTGAGGCTGCATTGATGGGTACTGATGAGGCTGCATTGATGGGTACTGATGAGACTGCATTGAAGGGCAGTGATGGGGCTACACTTGGTACCCACTTTTAATGTAGAGAGAGGAAGAGGTGGAGCTCTAAGATGAAAAGGTGGAGCCTAAAAGGGAAGGTGTGTGGTTTACGGATGACAGGGCGGGACTTAAACTCAAAGGGGTGTGGTCTTGACAAGAAGGGGTGGGTCATATTTAAATTAGGGGTGCATGGGTTTAGTCAGGCCTAGGGCAGCACAAAACCTAAATACACCACTGGGAGAGAGAACTGTACTGGGGAAGATCTGTACTGGAGGGAGATCTGTACTGGGAAGGGGGAGATCTGTACTGGGGGGGGGGATTTGTAAAGGGGGGAGATTTGTACTTAGGGGGATCTGTACTGGGAAAAGATCTGTACTGGAGGGAAATCTTTACTGTATGTTACCTTTTAAATCTTTTAAGTTTTAAATCCCCCCCCCCCCCCCCCCCGCATTGTTAGTGCAATTATGCCATACCTATAAATAACTGCAACATGCCTAAATAGTTTCCTCTAGGTGCCCTAAGTCTGAACCCCCCAGAAAAGATTATCTAGGGCCCTGAGACACTGCAGCTTTCCCCATTAAAACACTGAAAGTGCACCAGGTGGTTATAATGAGTGGAAACCCTCCCATTCAGGAATCAGTCTTGCAAGGACAAGAAGAACAATCAGTTCTTTCTTCAGAACTGAGAAAGATAGGACTCTGTACAAATCCCTGCAATGCACATAGATCACTCAGGTGATTGTTTTTTGTCAACAAAAGTGGAGTTACACTTTAACACTACTTGAAGTTTTCCCTAAAAGTTGGAGCTGTCCCCTAAGACTGTTCTTTGTGCACTTTGTGCTCCGTCCTGCGGCTCCGGGTCCAGGGCGGTTTTATGACTACTCGGTGCACTCTCGGTCCACGTATAATGTGCCATTTATGCTTTTAAATTGGGGACGAGGGGCAGTAAAAATGAGGCATGCGGCACATTAAAATGCTCATTTGCTGATGAAAGGCCCCCGTGTAGCTTTTCTGATCCTTGACCCTCCACAAGCACCTCGGCGGGAGGGGGTTCAGCATTAGGCAGGGAGAACATTCCGGATAGATTTTTGCATTTTTCCAATTAAAAATGTGGGTTATAACAGCAGCATTACCATAATCAATGGCAAGCCGGGAGAACAAATTATCCTGGATTAAACAGGGGCACAAAACTTCAGCGCCTAATTGTCGGCTGCATTTACATCTATGAGAAATCGTGTATCCTCAGAAAGGAGAGAAAGATTGTAGATAGACGGGACGATCCACTCAACAAATCTAAAGGCGCAATCATGTGATGCGTCAATATTTCGAAGTCTGACCTTCTCGTGGTTTTTGTTTTTCATCGTACCTACCTTACCACATGTACACCATGCCAACCTACCATGTAAAACTGTCCAGTTCTGGGTTCACCATTGTACTGGAAAGACTTAATCCCAAGTCTGAAGTTCTGCAGGCCAAGGAAAAGCTTTTCTTTCTTGGTGCCTAGAATCCAGCATGGCGGCTGCCACTGACGACAATATCACATGATCAGGATGTCACACCACTCAGCCACGTTGATTACAACAGAAGTCTACATTTTTTTTAAGTTAGGATCATTTTATTTATTTATTACAGGTATTTATACTGGTCCAAAAATGTACTTAGTGCTGTACATTTTGTACCTTCACATCAGTCCCTGCCCCCAAAGAGCTTACAGTTTAACCACTTCAATACTGGGCACTTTCACCCCCTTCCTGCCCAGGCCAATTTTCAGCTCTCAGCACTGTCACACTTTGAATGACAATTGCGCGGTCATGCAATACTGTACCCAAATACATTTTTTTTTTTATTTTCTTCGCACAAATAGAGCTTTCTTTTGGTGGTATTTAGTCACTGCTGGGTTTTTAATTTTTTGCTAAAAAAACAAAAAAAAGACCAAAAATGTTGAAAAAAAAAGAAGTTTTTCTTCATTTCTGTCAGCAAATTTTTTTAAATAAGTAATTTTTATCCTACACTGATGGGCACTGATGAGGCGGCACTGATGAGGCGGCACTGATGAGGTGGCACTGATGGGGTTGCACTGATGAGGTGGGACTGATGGGCACTGATGGGGTGGCACTGTTGAGGAGGCACTAATATACAGCACTGATGGGCACTGATGAGGTGACACTGATGGGCACTGATGAGGCGGCACTGAAGGGCACTGATGGGGTGGCACTGATGAGGTGGCACTGATGAGCCGGCACTGATGAGGTGGCACTGATGGGCACTGATGAGGCGGCACTGAAGAGCACTGATGGGGTGGCACTGTTGAGGAGGCACTAATGTACAGTACTGATGGGCACTGATAGGTGGCACTGATGGGCACTGATAGGCGGCACTTATGAGCATGATAGGTGGCACTGATTGACATAATTGATAGGCACAGATTGGCCTCACTGATGGGCACAGACTGGTGTCACTGATGGGCACTGCTGGGGCTGCACTGATGATCAGTGCCCTGATTACCTTTACACATTTTTCCTGTGAGGAGATGCCGCCTATCAGCTCTCCTCTCCTTACACTCTGTCAGTGTGAGAGACGAAAAGCCGATAAACAGCACTTCCTTGTTTACATGTGATCTGCTGTGATTGGACACAGCCGATCACATGGGTAAAGAGCCTTGGCCGTGGCTCTTTGCCGAGATCGGGGTGGCACTGTGTCCCAGGAACACCCGGGGTGCGCGATGGTGGCTAAACTGGGCGCCATCATATGAAGTCATCTCAGAACGAGAGACACACACTTGACGGTGGGTGGGCGGGAAGTAGTTAAGGTCCTAATCACACAGATATTCATACAAGGGCCAATTTAGACAAAAGCCAATTATCCTACAAGCATGACTTTGGAGGAAGCCGGGGCACCCAAAGAAAACCCGAGCAGAGGGAGAACATACAAACTCCATGCAGATATTTCCTGACCGGGACTTGAACCAAGGAACCCAGTGCTGTAAGAGGAGACCACGCAATCTGCATGTAGATAGTGCCCTGAGTGGGGCTCAAACCAAGGACCCCAGTGTTACAAGGAGAACAGGCAAATTCCATGCAGATATTCCCTAACCTGGACTAATGGCTTGTACAGATTATAAGAAAACGCGGCCAACATTTTTGTCCGAGGAACGATTGTACGATTTTCTGATAATGTGTAAACAACTTCCGACAGCCGATTCCAACCTTCCAAGCGAAAATTTCCGAAGGGGCAAACGCCAACATTTCTCTCGTATGGCAACTAAACGAACGATTTTCGTTTAACCGCTTGCTTACCGGGCACTTATACCCCCCTTCCTGACCAGGCCAGTTCAGCTTTCAACGCTCTCACGCTTTGAATGACAATTACCCGGTCATGTAACACTGTGCCCATGTGACATTTTTATACATTTTTTCCCACAAATAGAGCTTTCTTTTGGTGGCATTTAATCACCACTGAGTTTTTATCTTTTGCTAAACAAACAAAAAAAAGACCGCAAAAAAAAAAATATATATATATAATTATAATTATAAAATTTTGCAAACAGGTAATTTTTCTCTTTCACTGATGGGCACTGATGAGGTGGCAATGGTGGGCACTGATCAGAAAGCACTGATGAGGCTGCACTGATAGGTGTCACTGATGGGCACTGATAGGTGGCATTGATGGGCGGCACTGGTGGACAATGATGGACACTGATAGGTGGCACTGGTGGGCACTGATGATGAGGCACTGATGGGCACTGATAGGCGGCACTGGTGGGCAATGATGGGCACTGATAGGTGGCACTGGTGGGCACTGATTAGCAGTACTGATGGGCACTGATAGGTGGCACTGGTGGGCACTGATTAGCATTACTGATGGGCACTGATAGATGGCACTGGTGGGTACGGATTTGCAGCACAGAAGGGCAGTGATTAGCAGCACTGGTGGGCACTTAGGGGACCGATGTCCTTCTAACAGAAGCTGACAGCGTGAAGAAAAAAAAAGCCAGTAACCGGCTTCTGTTTAGTTCATTGGCTGACAGCTGATTATGTGGTAAACGGCCCGCTGTGATTGGCCCTTTACCCTGCTCTGTGATCTGCCGAGTCCCGAGAACTTGGTGATCACAGTGCACACCGCGCTCCCTGGGGCACGCGGGCTGCGTGAGAATGGGAGGACGTAAATGGACGCCCTCCGGGCATTTGAGGTCCACGCTGTAGCGCAGACGTCAAGTAGCTAATGTGTATCGTTTTCGTACAAAAATCAGAACCAAAAGACTGCGCATGATCACAAACAATAAAGAAAAAAGCCTTGGTCGTAGAAGAATTTTCATACATTATTTCCTTCCTCAGTTTCGACTTGCTGTGAAACAAGTAAAATCGGGCAATCGTTCAGGCCGATTTTCTTATGGTGTGTACCCCGCTTAAAACCAAAGGCCCCGGTGCTGTAAGAGGAGACCATGCAAACTGCATGCAGGTGGAGAAGAGAACATGCAAATATTGTCTTGACTTGGCCTTGAACCAAGGACCCCAGTGCTGCAAGAGGAGATCATGCAAACTCCAAGGTCCTAGTCACATCACATACAAGAGCACATTTAGACAGGAGCCAATTAACCTAATAGCATGTCTTTGGAGAAAACCAGAGTACCTGGAGGGAACCTATGCAAGCACAGTGAGAACATGCACACCCCATGCAGATATTGCCTGAGTGGGACTCAAACCAAGGACCCCAGTGGTGTAAGAGTAGAATATGTAAATACTGTTTTGACTGGGGCTCAAACCAAGGAACTCATTGCTGCAAGAGAAATGCATGCAAACTCCAAGGTCCTAGTCACATCACATACTAGGGCCAGTTTAGACAGTAGCTAGTTAACCTAATAGAATGTCTTTGGAGAAAGCCGGAGTACCTGGAGGAAACCCATGCAAGCACAGAAAGAACATGCACACTCCATGCAGATACATCCAGACATTTGCTGGAAGGGACTCAAACCAAGGATCCCAGAGTTGTAAGAGAACATGAAAATATTGTCCTGACCGAGGCTCAAACCAAGGACCTCAGTGCTGCAGAAGGAGTACATGCAAACTCCATGCAGATAGTGTCCTGAGTGGGACTCAAACCCTGGGCCCCAGTCCTGCAAGAGGAGAACATGCAAACTCCATGCAGACAGTGTTCTGAGTGGGACTTAAACCAAGTACACTAGTGTTGCAAGAGTAGAATATGCAAATATTATCTTGACTAGAGCTCAAACCAAGGACCAGAGTGCTGCAAGAGAAGATGCAAACTCCATGCAGATAGGGCCCTAAACGGGACTCAACCAAGGACCCCAGTGCTGCAAGAGAAGAGCATGCGAACTCCAAGGTCCTAGTCACATCACATACTAGGGTCAATTTAGACAGGAGCCAATTAACCCAATAGCCTGTCTTTGGAAAAAAACGGAGTACCTGGAGGGAACCCATGCAAGCACAGGAAGAACATGCACACTCCATGCAGATATTTCCTGAATGGGACTCAAACCAAGGACCCTAGTGTTGTAAGAAGAGTACATGCAAACTGCATGCAAATAGTGTCCTGAGTGGGTCTGAAACCAAGAACCCCAGTGCTGCAAGAGGAGGACATGCAAACTCCATGCAGATATTTCCAGATATTTTCTGAATGGGGCTCAAACCAAGGGCCCCAGTGTTGTAAGAGGAGACCATGCAAACTGCATGCAGATAGTGTCCTGGGTGGGCTTTGAACCAAGGACTCCAGTGCTGTAAGAGGAGAACAGGAAAATATTGTTCTAACCAGGACCTTAGTGCTGCAAAAGAATATGCAAACTCTATGCAGATAGTGTCCTGAATGGGTCTCAAACCAAAGACCCCGTGCTGCAAAAGGAGAACATGCAAACTCCATGCAGATATTTCCAGATATTTCCTGAATGGGACTCAAACCAAGGGCCCCAGTGTTGTAAGAGGAGGGCATGCAAACTTCATGCAGATAGTGTCCTGGGTGAGACTCAAACCAAGGACCCCCCGTGCTGCAAGAGGAGGGCATGTAAACTCCATGCGGATAGTGTTCAGAGTGGGATTCAAACCAAGGACACCAGTGCTGAAAAAGGAGGGCATGCAAACTCCATGCAGACAGTGTCCTGAGTGGGACTCAAACCAAGGAACCCAGTGGTGTAGGAGGAGAACTTGCAAATTTTTTCCTGACCGTGGCTCGAACAAAGGACTTCGGTGCTGCAATGGGAGGGCATGCAAACTCCATGCAAATAGTGTCCTGAGCGGGATTCAAACCTAGGATCACAGTTCTGCAGAAGGAGAACATGCAAACTCCATTTGAGGGTCGAATGTCCCTTTAAAGGTTTGACAGAGAGGAAGTTGAAGCTCCCGATATCCATTAGAATAAAGGGTATTGCGTATAATCGCTGCAGAATAATTCAGGACCAGAGGGGAATTAGCGGCTCTGGTGAAAATATAAGTATGCTCTTGAATTAATGAAATGAAAGTAATCTTGATTGGCCTCATTTACTGCAGTTCAAAAGCTGCCCATCATTACTAAGAGACGGTAACGAGAGATCAGCGGGCAGCCGAGACTACGGAGGTCTCTCCACGTACCTAAAACACACCGAGTCAAGTGTGCGCCCTCCTCTCCCCGCGCCGGAGGCTCCTCGCCTATTACCGGGTGTTGTGACAGAAGGCGTCCGCGCTGAACGTAGCCGGGTAACCTCTCCTCTGTTATCATATCTGAAAAACACAAATCTGTATGGAAATATTCACTGGATGATACACCCACCTGGACGCTTTAATGAGCCGTGAATGGCACCACAATACACGAAGGCAACGCGTTTCATGATACATCCGTTTTTTGGGATGTTTTGGTGCGTTGGCAGCCCATTGTTTTCAACGGGCAACACTGCATAAAATGTAAATGGGCCACGTAGGCTGCATTCACATATGAGCATAGCATCTTTGAGCGTTTTTCTAGCGTTTTTGCGTGTTTTTATGTGCGGTTTTGGCGTATTTATATGCGCGACTTGCGCATTTTTATACAGCCTTTTTGAGGTTTGGAGTTTTATTATTAGCCAATAGAGAAAACTATTATCTGTTGCATCATTTGTTGCTGGTATTTCAGGTTTTTTTTAGCTTTTCCATTAGCTTTTATTTCTTTTAATTATTATTATTATTCATGTATTATTTTTTTTTTTTTGTTAGAGTAAGGGGTTAGAGTTAAGGTTAGGTTAGGGTTAGGATTAGGAGTTGGGCTTAGGTTTAGGGTCATTTATTTATTTATTTATTTATTTTTGTTAGGGTGTTAATATTACTACGACTACTACTACTACTAAATTAATAAATAAACATAAAATAAATACACAAATAAATAAATATAACCATAAATAAATAAATGAATTCAATAAATGAATACTAAGTTATAATAAATAAATAATTAACCCCTAACCCTTAAAAAAAATTGACCCCACATTCTGCTGGAGAGCTTTTAAAAAACAACAGACTTACTGCCTGGGTCAGCAGATAAAAATAGAAGAAAGAAAGGCTAAAAGATTAAACGAATGCAGCCATCTAAGAATTCGTAAGCTGCAATATAATAAATGTTTGCTTTTGGGTTTAATACTGGAATGGGGGGGATTTTCTATTTTTTTTTTTTCTTTTGCTCCAACCAAAACTTTTTTTCTCTTAAAGACACATGCTCCCTTCCAGCCCAGCCCTCCTAATTAGAAGGAAAATACATGTGTTTATGTGTATAAGATTTACCCACAATTCCATGTTTTTCTCACACCGTTAAGAGGGAGAATGAGAATCTGCTGCAGCTGAAAAGGTACAAGCTAAATCCTATATTATTATGCTATATGTTATAAGATATATATAGTGATTTGTCCGTTAAGCCACCTGCTTGAGTACAGTTTTTGAAAATATAGTAAATTACCTTAAAAACAATATATAATAATTATTTGTATATTACTTATGGTAATTAACCCCTCGCCACCCAGGCCAAATCTGACACTTCTCTCCTACATGTAAAAATCATCATTTTTTTGCTCGAAAATTACTTTAGAACCCCCAAACGTTATATATATTGTTTTAGCAGACACCCTATGGAATAAAATTATGGTCGTTGCAACTTTTTATGTTACACCATATTTGCACAGCAATTTTTCACACGTGTTTTTTTTGGACAGAAAACTTGTTTCACGAATAAAAAAAAATAAAAAAAACCCACTAAAGTTAGCCTGATTTTTTTATATACTATGAAAGATGATGTTAGGCCGAGTAGATAGAAACCAAACATGTCACACTTTAAAAGTGCGCACGCTTGTGGAATGGCGCCAAAATCTCCATAGGCGACGCTTTAAATTTTTGTACAGGTTACATGTTTAGAGTTACAGAGGAGGTCTAGTGCTAGAATTATTGATCTCGCTCTAACGATCGAGGAGTATGTAACCTGTGTGTATCTGACCCTGATACTAGGCAGTGCCTCACCAGCCACTCACCGCACGTCCCTGACCCAAATCTTTGGACAGGGCGGTACGAATGCCGGAGCTGTGATACTTTACTTCACAGCTGCGACTTTTTTTTGTCATTTCTTTAGCTGCAGCATCTTTAACTCAGCCTGCAGAGTTTGACAGGCAGCACCGCCTGTCAGACTCGCCTATTGATTTCAATGGGGCCACTCTGCAACTGCAAGTCAAACTCGCTCGCAGTAGCCGCATAGTCCAACAATGTAAAAATACCATTCAGCAATGCAAAAACAAACAAGGAGCAGTAGCTCCTCATGAACGCTTGTCAGCTGCTGCTATACCACTCGTTGAAAAGCAATCCACCACAGATCACTTTTCAGAGGGCAGTAAGCATTACCGCAAATGTGAAAGAAACTTGAAACACATCATCCATTTCACACTCCCCACCAACCAGGTCACTCCCCAACCACTTCCCATGTTATTCCGCTCCTTTCAACTTATATCACAGGTGACCATTTCCCAACCTGCAGATGACAGACCCTACTCGAAAAGATATCACTCCCAGTTACTCCCCCCACACGCTGATTGATATCCCTCCATGACCACCTCACACCCCCCCCCTGCTGACAGACCTCTCTCCCCAGCCTGTCCCCACATACCTCTCACCTGCTGACCTGTGGATGGGGGAATCACTCCCGCAGTGTTCTTGTGTTCTGCCCGTGGGGAGCCTTCCCTACCCACACAATACAATCATCAGTGTTGCTAATCATAGCTGGCAGCACTGATTGTTTTGGCAAAAACCTGACAGGCTGGTTGTTTTTACTTCTCAGATTCCTTCATCCTTCACACCCGTACATAGTGCCCACTGTCATACCCTCCACACTCCTCTCATATACAGTACATACTGCTCACTATCATACCCTCCACATTTCTCTCCTATACATAGTGCCCACTGTCATACCCTCCACACTCCTCTCATATACAGTACACACTGCTCACTATCATACCCTCCACATTTCTCTCCTATACATAGTGCCCGCTGTCATACACTTCTCACCTGTACATAGTGCCCACTGTCATACCCTCCACACTCCTCTCATATACAGTACATACCGCTCACTATCATACCCTCCACACTCCTCTCCAGTGCATACTTTCCACTGTCATACACTTTACCTGTACATAGTACCCACTGTCATACCCTCCACACTCCTCTCCTGTGCATACTTCTCACTGTCATACCAGCCACACTCTTCTCCTGTACATACTGCTCACTGTCATACATTTCTCTCCTGTACATACTGCCCGTCATACCCTCCACACTCCTCTCCTGTACATACTGATCACTGTCATACACTCCTCTCCTGTACATAGTGCCCACTGTCATACCCTCCACACTCCTCTCCTGTACATACTACCCACTGTCATACCCTCCACACTGCTCTGCTGTACATACTGCTCACTTTCATAAACTTCTCTACTGTACACAGTGCTGGCTGTCATACCCTCCACAATCCTCTCCTGTGCATACTGCCCACTGTCATACACTCCTCTCCTGTGCATACTGCCCACTGTCATACACTCCTCTCCTGTGCATACTTCTCACTGTCATACCAGCCACACTCCTCTCCTGTACATACTGCTCACTGTCATACATTTCTCTCCTGTACATACTGCCCGCTGTCATACCCTCCACACTCCTCTCCTGTACATACTGACCCCATCATACCCTCCACACTACTCTCCTGTACATACTGCCAACTGTCATACCCTCCACACTGCTCTGCTGTGCATACTGCCCACTGTCATACACTCCTCTCCTGTACATACTGCCCACTGTCATACCCTCCACACTACTCTCCTGTACATACTGACCCCATCATACCCTCCACACTACTCTCCTGTACATACTGACCCCATCATACCCTCCACACTACTCTCCTGTACATACTGCCAACTGTCATACCCTCCACACACTTCTCCTGTACATACTGCCCATTGGCATACCCTCCACACTCCTCTACTGTACATAGTGCCCACTGTCAACCCTCCACACTCCTATGCTGTGAATACTGCCCACTGCCTTACCCTCCACACTCCTCCTCCACATTCCTCTCCCTTACCTGCACATACTTCCCACTTTTATATCATCCATACTCCTCCCCTATGCCTCTTACCCACAAAAACAGTTCTTTAAAATTTATATTGAATATCCTCAATGTTATCTAGAATTGGCACACTTTTGTTAGTTCAACTAAAGGAAATCTTCTTTGTCCTCATATTTGTTCTGCCCATTATTAGTACTCATTTCATTTTGTGATTACTATTGTGATGTGTAGAGGAACATAGGGGATGTCAGCTACTCTAAATATACCACTTGTGAAAAAAAGTGTCCCTGAAAATATTTTTGAAATGTTGGCAACTATGCACTTCGGCTTTTGCCCAAGGGCCACGGGGTCAGCAGGGGGCCCCATGAGAGGCTCTTGGGATCCTGTGATATTAAAGTGGTAGTAAACTTCGCTAACATGACTACTTTTTAGAGGCTCTGAGGTAGGTTATGCCAAAATGTACAAGTATGCTCAGCATATTAGCACATTAGGGTACACTTATCTGTCAGACTGAGCCCTCCAGCGATGAGCTGTGATCGATTTGGCAGGTCCCGGGTGCTTCCATCTTCACCCGATCTTCCTTCCAGGTTCTGTACCTTCAGTCACTTGCCTTGGCCGTTGATGTCACTCCCACGCATGCTCATGCGCATCCTCTCGCTCTTTCTCATCCCTTCTCTCTCTCACCCCCCCTCTCTCCCTCTCATCCGCCCTCCCTTACCCCTCTCTCACCCCCCTCTCTCTCATCCTCCCTCCCTTACCCCTCACCCCTCTCTTATCCCCTTTCTCTCTCTCTCTCACCTCCCCTCTCTCCCTCTCATCCGCCCTCCCTTACCCCTCTCTCACCCCCCCTCTCTCATCCTCCCTCCTTTACCCCTCACCCCTCTCTCACCCCCCTCCCTCTCTCTCATCCTCCCTCTCTTACCCCTCACCCCTCTCTCATCCCCTTTCTCTCTCTCTCTCACCTCCCCTCTCTCATCCTCCCTCTCTTACCCCTCATCCCTCTCTCACCCCCCTCCCTCTCTCTCATCCTCCCTCTCTTACCCCTCACCCCTCTCTCATCCCCTTTCTCTCTCTCTCTCACCTCCCCTCTCTCATCCTCCCTCTCTTACCCCTCATCCCTCTCTCACCCCCCTCCCTCTCTCTCATCCTCCCTCTCTTACCCCTCACCCCTCTCTCATCCCCCCTCTCTTTCTCTCATCCTCCTTCCCTTACCCCTTACCCCTCTCTCATCCCCTTTCTCTCTCTCTCATCCTCCCTCTCTCTATTTACTTTAATTTGTTATAACAAAAAATTGTTTGCGTTTTTATTTATTTATTTATTTTATAAAAAGCCCCACCAAAATCCTCAGCACCAGTCCCATGATGTTCTTAATCCGGGCCTGATGACATGGAGAGGTTATAAAGTTGCATTGGAAGCTGTGGGTGAGTTCCTGATGCGGTGCGATGATGAACGCTCCGCCTGCACACTGCTGATTGTTGCCATTATTTTGTGTCGGAATAAAAGACAATAATCCCCAGCAGATGGCAGCAGAATTATTAGAATTGACATATTGCAGAACGACAGGCAGGAAAACAAAAGGAAACGTTAACAAAGCGTTTTTATTAAAACTCGCATTTCACCGCCAGCGATGTGTAATCCGCAGTAGAAGTCTCTCCTCCGAAAATTCGTTCCAACACCAAACCCCGGGATCAGCAAATATTATCTGAATCCATCCATCATGTGTATTCTTCCTGAGTCTCGGTGATCTTTGTGTATTTCTTCCAGATCTGTGCAGTAATCCAGTGTGAGACTTCCTGTAATAAAGACCGATCACTGCTGATCTCTCTCCTTGTGCAGAGTGACTGGTCTTGTCTCCGCCCACTTCAGTAGTTTTCTGCAGGCAGCCTGTAGTGGGTGGAGCCTGCTGAGCCCCTCCCATAGCTCTGCTCTCTCTCCTTGTGCAGGAGTACTGGTTTTGTCTCCACCCCCTCCTGTAGTTTTATGTAGTGGGTGGGGCCTGTTGGGCCCCTCCCACAGCTCTGCTCTCTCTCCTTGTGCAGAGTGACTGGTCTTGTCTCTGCCCCTTTCTGTAGTTTTCTGTAGTAGGTGGAGCCTGTTGGGCTCCTCCCATAGCTCTGCTCTCTCTCCTTGTGCAGGAGTACTGGTTTTGTGTCTGCCCCCTCCTGTAGTTTTATGTAGTGGGTGGGGCCTGTTGGGCCCCTCCCACAGCTCTGCTCTCTCTCCCTGTGCAGGGGTGACTGGTCTTGTCTCTGCCCCCTCCTGTAGTTTTCTGTAGTGGGTGGGGCCTGTTGGGCTTACCTGTTGGGTAAGGAGCTGACACATCACATTCTGACCTGCAGGAGCCCCGGAAGCCCGCCAGGGACACAGATCTAGGTTAGCCCCATAGAGACCACTAAGTGATCGTAGAATGTGTGGTTAGAGGCAAATACTTTCAGAGCTTTTCTAGGGGCTCCTGTAGACCTGTGATCGGGGGGAGGTAAAAACATGGGATTGTGTTCCGTTTTATCATCCTCCTACCACTGCCAAGGCAGTAGATGAGGGTGTTCACATACCGCAGCTGCTACAAAAATTATCCTCCCCCATCTAAGCAATCAGGATTGTGCCACAACTGACCCACAATGCACATGATTGCGGCGTGGTGGTACAGCATTTACAGGGTAAAAATAGGTGGTGAGGTTGCAACATTTCATCTAAAATGTGCGCATTGGGGTTAATGTGAGGTCTGAAGGTGCATGCATTGGTCCTGACCTGAGATCTGAAGGTGCATGCATTGGGGCTGAGCTGAGATTTGAAGGTGCATGCATTGGTCCTGATCTGAGATCTGAAGGTGCATGCATTGGGGCTGAGCTGAGATTTGAAGGTGCATGCATTGGGGCTGGCCTGTGATTTGAAGGTGTATGCATTGTTGCTGATCTGAGGTCTGAAAGTGGTTGTATACCCTGTACAACCACTTTTACCTACAGGTAAGCCTATATTAAGGCTTAGCTGTAGGTGCTGGAAATATCTCCTAAACCTCCTCGGTTTAGGAGATATTTACAATAAAGCCATGCGCCGATGTCTACGACGCATGCCCACTTTAGAAAGGGCCTGTGCTGTGACTGGCGGCTCCCACGCGCATGCGCGGAAGTGACGTCATGTGACTCCGGCCAGTCACAGAGCCGGAGTTCGCGGCCCCGGAAGGAAGAGGGGTGAAGATGGATGCTCGCTGCTAGTGGGGACAGCGGTGACGCCGCAGGTTTCGGTTTCAGGTAAGTGACACATAATGGGCTACTATGCGATGCATAGTAGCCCATTATGCTTTACCTTTGCAGGGGAATAAAGAGGAATAAAACCCCATCAGGGTTTACTTCCTCTTGAAGGTGCATGCATTAGTCCTCACCTGAGGTATGAAGATATTTGTATTGGGGCTGATCTGAGGTGTCAATGTGCATGCATTGGAGCTGACCTGAGGTCTAAAGGTGCATGCATTAGTCCTGACCTGAGGTCTGAAGATGAATGCTCTGGAGCTGACCTGTGGTCTGAAGGTGCATGCATTGCGGCTGGTCTGTGATTTGAATGTGTACACATTGGTGCTGCTCTGGGGTCTGAAGTGCATGCATTGGGGCTGCTCTGAGGTCTGAAGGTGCATGCATTAGTCCTGACCTGAGGTCTGAAGATGCATGCACTGGGGTTGACTAGGGGTTGACCCTATACTAGGGTCTGAAGGTAAATGTGTTGGGGCTGACCTGAGGTCTGAAGGTGCATGTATTGGGGCTGATGTGAGGTCTGAAGGTGCATGCATTAGGGTTGATTTGAGGTCTGAAGGTGCATGCATTAGGGCTGATTTGAGGTCTGAAGGTGCATGCATCAGAGCTGATTTTAGGTCTGAAGGTGCATGCATTAGGGCTGATTTGAGGTCTGAGGGTGCATGCATTAGGGTTGATTTGAGGTCTGAAGGTGCATGCATTAGGGCTGATTTGAGGTCTGAAGGTGCATGCATTAGGGCTGATCTGAGGTCTGAAGGTGCATGGATTATTTCTGACCTGAGTTCTGAAGGTGCATGCATTAGTCCTGTCTTGAGGTCTGAAGGTGCATGAGTTGGAGCTAACCTGAGGTCTGAAGGTACATGCATTGAGGCTGATCTGGGGGTCTAAAGTACATGTGTTGGGGCTGACCTGAGGTCTGAAGGTGCATGCATTAGTCCTGACCTGAGGTCTGAAGGTGAGTGCATTGGGGCTGATCTGAGGAGGTCTGTAGAGCCGAATCACAACAGAAAATTCAGTGTGCAGCTAAAATGAACATCCTACAGGTCGGATATACTACAACTAAGCCAGGGCAGCACAGTGGTGCAGTGGATAGCACTCTCACCTAGGCAGCAATAGGGTTGCTGGTTCAAATCCCGACCACGGCACTACCTGCCTGGAGTTTGCATGTTCTCCCTGTGCTTGCGTGGGTTTCCTCCGGGTACTCGGTTTCCTCCCACACTCCAAAGACATGCTGGTAGGTTAAAAAGCGCCCTGAGGCGATTCAGTTCGCATAGGTAGCGCTATACAAGTCACTCATTCATTCATGAAAACCAGGGAAAAGGATCACATTGTAAGTTCTGTACAGTATAGATATGATGATGTTTTCACCAATGAATCAGTTTTTGCACTCATAGTTACGCTCCTAATGACAAATTCAGTTCTTATATAATAACGAGTTAAACTTGCCATTAGCAGCATAACTATGAGTATAAACATTGTAAACTAACTGTGATTACAACACACTATAAATCCAGGACCCGCCGGTTGGAGAAATGGTCCCTGATGTGGAAAAGTTTGCTGACACCTGATCTATGTTATCCTATATTTTTTTTTTGAGGCTGGAGTTCTCCTTTAACCCAGGACTGGTGAACGGCAGTGCTGGTGTCTCGCTTGCTACTAGTCATCACAAGGCAGATTGAAACCAGGTCAGCTGCACTTCCAGGCGGGGACCTTCTGCCGTCTCGTTAATTAGCGGCAGTCTCAAGGCTTATAATCTCTAAACGGCGCTGACAAGTCTATTAGCTGAAATGTTAATATGTGCGGCAGTGACAGTGATTGTTGCAGGGGACAGCGGGGGGCTCCCTCCATATAAATCCCCCCGCGGGCTTACCCTTCTGTTGATTAAAGGTCTGAACGCTGAACAATGACTAGACAAGGGGATTCGGTCTGTCCTGTGGGGGATACGCTGCCATTGAGACTGCGGCTGTGCCCGCTACAGGCCTGACTGAGTGCTACTAACTAATCAAAGCATGCAACTCTTTATTATACTAAACCTGTTACCAAAGGTGACATAAGACTCTGGTCCGGCCGCACCTGGAGTATGCTGTCCAGTTCTGGGCACCAGTCCTCAGGAAGGATGTACTGGAAATGGAGCGAGTACAAAGAAGGGCAACAAAGCTAATAAAGGGTCTGGAGGATATTAGTTATGAGGAAAGGTTGCGAGCACTGAACTTATTCTCTCTGGAGAAGAGAAGCTTGAGAGGGGATATGATTTCAATTTTTAAATACCATACCGGTGACCTCACAATAGGGATAAAACCTTTTTCACGGAAGGGAGTTTAACAAGACACGTGGCCACTCATTAAAATTAGAAGAAAAGAAGTTTAACCTTAAACTACGTAGAGGGTTCTTTACTGTAAGAGCGGCAAGGATGTGGAATTCCCCTCCACAGGTGGTGGTCTCAGCGAGGGGGCATCGATAGCTTCAAAAAACTATTCGATAAGCACCTGAACGACCACAACATACAAGGATATACAATGTAATACTGACATATAATCACACACATGGGTTGGACTTGATGGGCTTGTGTCTTTTTTTATCCTCACCTACTATGTAACTATGTAACAAGAGTCTCTGTGATCACTGAAGGCACAAGGACCTCTGGAGTCAATGGAGGCACAAGAGTATCTGGAATCACTGGAGGCACAGGAGTACCCAGGGGTCACTGGAGGCACAGGATTCACAGGAGGCACAAAAGTCTCTGGAGTCATTGGAGGCACAAGAGTCTCTGTGGTCAATGGAGGCACAAGAGTCTCTGGGGTCAACGGAGGCACAAGAGTCTCTAGGGTCAACGGAGGCACAAGAGTCTCTGGGGTCAACGGAGGCACAAGAGTCTCTGGGGTCAACGGAGGCACAAGAGTCTCTGGGGTCAACGGAGGCACAAGAGTCTCTGGGGTCAACGGAGGCACAAGAGTCTCTGGGGTCAATGGAGGCACAAGAGTCTCTCCTGTCAACGGAGGCACAAGAGTCTCTGGGGTAAACGGAGGCACAAGAGTCTCTTGGGGCCAACAGAGGCACAAGAGTCTCTGGGGTCAACGGAGGCACAAGAGTCTCTTCTGTCAACGGAGGCACAAGAGTCTCTGGGGTCAACGGAGGCACAAGAGTATCTGGGGTCAACAGAGGCACAAGAGTCTCTGGGGTCAACGGAGGCACAAGAGTCTCTGGGGTCAGTTGAGGCACAAGAGTCTCTGGGGTCAGTTGAGGCACAAGAGTCTCTGGGGTCAGTTGAGGCACAAGAGTCTCTGGGGTCAGTTGAGGCACAAGAGTCTCTGGGGTCAGTTGAGGCACAAGAGTCTCTGGGGTCAGTTGAGGCACAAGAGTCTCTGGGGTCAGTTGAGGCACAAGAGTCTCAGTCTCTGGGGTCAGTTGAGGCACAAGAGTCTCTGGGGTCAGTTGAGGCACAAGAGTCTCTGGGGTCAGTTGAGGCACAAGAGTCTCAGTCTCTGGGGTCAGTTGAGGCACAAGAGTCTCTGGGGTCAGTTGAGGCACAAGAGTCTCCGGGGTCAGTTGAGGCACAAGAGTCTCTGGGGTCAGTTGAGGCACAAGAGTCTCTTGCGTCAATGGAGTCACAAGAGTCTCTGGGCTCATAGGGGCACAAGGGCCCATGGAGTCAGTCGAGGCACAAGAATCTCTTGGGTCATTGGAAGCACAAGAGTCTTTGTGGTCAATGGAGGCACAAGAGTCTCTGGGGGCACAAGGAGGCACAATGGCCTCTGGAGTCAATGAAGGCGCAAGACTCTCTGTGATCACTGAAGGCACAAGAGTCTCTGTGATCACTGAAGGCACAAAGGCCTCTAGAGTCAATGGAAGCACAAGAGTCTCTGGAGTCCATGGAGGCACGCGTATCTCTGGTTCAATGGGAGCACAAAAGTCTCTGGAGTCCAGGAGTACTCAGGGGTCACTGGAGGCACAGGAGTACTCAGGAGTCACAAGAGTCTCTGTAGTCAACAGAGGCACAAGAATCTCTGGGATCATTGGAGGCACAAGAGTCTTTGTAGTCAATGGAGGCACAAGAGTCTCTGGGGCCAATGGAGGCGCAAGAGTCTCTGGGGTTAATGGAGGCACAAGAGTCTCTGGAGTCAATAGAGGCACAAGAGTCTTTGAAGTCAATGGCGTCACAAGAGTCTCTGGGGTCATGGAGGCAAAAGAACCTCTGGAGTCAATGAAGGCACAAGATTCTCTGGGGTCAGCAAAGTCACAAGAGCCCCTGGAGTCAGTGGAGGCACAAGAGCCCCTGGAGTCAGTGGAGGCACAAGAATCTCTGGGATCATTGGAGGCACAAGAGTCTTGGAGGTCAATGAAGGTACGAGAGACTCTGGAGTCACAAGAGTCTATGGAATCAGTGGAGGCACAAGAAAGGCTGGAGTCATGGAGGCAAAGGAGTCAATGGAGGCACAAGAAGCTCTGGAGTCAATAGAGGCAAAATAGTCTCTTCGGTCAATGGAGGCACAAGAGTCTCTGGAGTCAATGGAGTCACAAGAGCCTCTGGAATAAAAAGAGGCACAAGTGTCTCTGAGATCACTGGAGGCACAAGAATCTATGGGGTCAAGGAGGACACAGGCAGGACACTGCAGCAGAGGACTCAGCTTAGGCATAGTAACAAGTTACTTGAATGCCGAGCTGTGCATCGATTCGCCACTTGAAGCCGGTGCTAGTCCGGAGACCTGTGTTTAATTGGTCATGGTTCCAGCTCTCTGGGTGAGACCAGAGAATAGACCCGGACTGGAATGAAAGAAACATGTGTGACAATGGCAGCTAAAGTTTTAAGTTGATCTTGACTTTCTGTAAAAGTCAAGCTTGTCCCTGTGCCTTATGGAGTCTTTGTTGTCATTTTAATGTGATAGATGACCTAAGTAACAAAAGGAAAGGTAAGTGAATCCTGGCACCCTGAGTGGATGAAGTGACCATGAATGTCTTGGTTGAATCCAGTTTCTATTGGAAACAGTGTAACTTCAGCCCTTTGACAATTAACTTTCCGTGACTCCTTGTGCCTTTAACTGCCAGGTACATGTGCAGAAATATAAAACATATCCTCCATTAGTGCCCCTTCTCCCCCTCCAGACATCATAGCTAAGCACTGGAAAAAAAAAAACAATGTCTCCCCTGATACAATAGGAATTATTAATTGATGCAGTCAGTGGCTTATTTATTTACTAGAAATAATTGTATTACTAATATTGCATTTTACAAATCTATCAATACAAAGAAGAATATTGTTACAGGAACTGTATGGAGGTACCAGGAAGAAGTGTAGTGTGAATGAAGAATCAGTTCTATAGTGCCATCTAGTGTCTATATTGAGGAATAACAACATTCAGTTACATCTAAAGAAATCATGATAGAGATATGAAGCTTGCCGGAGCTGCCATCTCCTACTGAAAATACCAATTTCCTGGCTGCCATCATAGTCCAAACACTTGAATGTTATCCAAGACACTGACCCAGACAGAGTATTCAGATCAGGAGCCCTAATATAGGTGCATCTCGTAAAATTAGAACATCATCAAAAAGTTCATGTATTTCAGTAATTCTATTCAAAAAGTGAAACTCATATAATATATTATATAGATTCATTGCACACAGAGTGATATATTTCAAGCATTTCTTTCTTTTAATTCTGAGGATTATGGCTTACAGCTAGTGACAACCCAAGATTCAGTATCTCAGAACATTAGAATATTACATAAGGTCAATTAAAAAAAAAAAAAAGGATTTTTAATACAGAAATGTCGGCTTATTGAAAAGTCTGTCCATGTACAGTATAGTATAGCACTCAATACTTGGTCGGGGCTCCTTTTGCATCAATGCGGCGTGGCATGGAGGTGATCAGCCTGTGGCACTGCTGAGGTGTTATGGAAGCCCAGGTTGCTTTGATAGTGGCCTTCAGCTCATCTGCATTGTTGGGTCTGGTGTCTCTCATCTTCCTCTTGATAATACCCCACAGATTATGGGGTTTAGGTCAGGCGAGTTTGGTGGCCAATCAAGCACAGTGATACCATGATCAGTAAACCAGGTATTGGTACATTTGGCAGAGTGGGAGGTGCCAAGTCCTGCTGGAATATGGAATCCACATCTCCATAAAGCTGGTCAGCAGAAGGAAGCATGAAGTGCTCTAGAAGTTCCTACTAGAGGGCTCTGCTGACTTTGGACTTGATAAAACACAGGAGGACCAACACCAGCAGATGACATGGCTCCCCAAATCATCACTGACTGTGGAAACCTCACACCAGACCTCATGCAACTTGGATTCTGTGCCTCTCCACTCTTCCTCCAGACTCTGGGACCGCGATTTCCAAATCAAATGCAAAATTTTCCACAGTCGGTGATGATTTGGGGAGTCATGTCATCTGCTGGTGTTGGTCCTCTGTGTTTTATCAAGTCCAAAGTCAAAGCAGCCCTCTAGTAGAAAATTCTAGAGCACTTGTTTTTTTTTTTCTTTTTTTTTTTTTTTTCCTTTTACATACTGTCACCAGTGCAGTATATCATCATCATATACAGTGCCTTGAAAAAGTATTCATACCCCTTGAAATTTTCCACATTTGGTCATGTTACAGCCAAAAACTTAAATGTATTTTATTGGGATTTTATGTGATTGATCAACACAAAGTGGCACATAATTGTGAAGTGGAAGGAAAATGATAAATGTTTTTCAAAAATTGTTTACAAATAAATATGTGAAAAGTGTGGGGTACATTTGTATGGCGCCCCCCGGAGTCAATACTTTGTAGAACCCCCTTTCACTGCAATTACAGCTGCAAGTCTTTTTGGGGATGTCTCTACCAGCTTTGCACATCTAGAGAGGGACATTTTTGCCCATTCTTCTTTGTAAAATATCTCAAGCTCTGTCAGATTGGATGGAGAGCGTCTGTGATCAGCAATTTTCAAGTCTTGCCACAGATTCTCATTTGGATTTAGGTCTGGACTTTGACTGGGCCATTCTAACACATGAATATGCTTTGATCTAAACCATTCCATTGTAGCTCTGGCTGTATGTTTAGGGTCGTTGTCCTGCTGGAAGGTGAACCTCCACCCCAGTCCCAAAAAGTGATCAGTGTGAAAGGGTCCTTAACCAGCTCCGGAAGATTTACCCCCCTTCATGACCAGGCCATTTTTTGCAACTGTGTTACTTTAACTGACAATTGCGCGGTCGTGCGATGTTGTACCCAAACAAAATGTATGTCCTTTTTTTCCCACAAATAGAGCTTTCTTTTGGTGGTATTTAATAACCTCTGCATTTATTTATTTATTTATTTATTTGCGCTATAAACAGAAAAAAACAAACAACATTTTTTACTTTCTGCTATAAAACATATCCAATAAAAAAATGTAAAAAAAAACTAATGTCTTCATCAATTTAGGCCAATATGTATTCTGCTACATATTTTTTGTAAAAAAAAAAAATCCCAATAAGCGTATAGTGATTGGTTTGTGCAAAAGTTATAACGTCTACAAATGATGGGATATATACTGTAATATTTATTTATTTATTATTAGTAATGGCGGCGATCAGTGACTTATAGTGGGACTGCGATATTGTGGCAGACAAATTGGACACTAACTGATACTTTTTGGGGATCAGTGACATTAATACAGTGAGAAATGCTACAAATATGCACTGTCACTGTACTAATGACACTGGCCGGGAAGGGGGTTAAACATCAGGGGCAATCAAAGGGTTAAATTTGTGCCTAGCCAGTGTTGTGTATTGTGTGGGAGGTGCTTTTACTAAGGGGAAGGCATTGATCCATGTTTCTGCTTTGCAGAGACACAGGATCCATGCCTTCCCTACTGACAGAACGGCCGTTCTGGCTCTCTGCCCAATGATTGAGTCTGCATAGTGAGTCTGTATAATCACAGCGGTAGCGGGTCGCTGGCGGGGGCACATACGCGCCCCAGACCCGGAAGCGCAGGATCACGTTCTAGGTACGTGATCCTGTGCAGCAGAGTCGTCTTGCCACCATTATATGTAAGTTGCGCGGTTGGCAAGTGATTAAAAGTCCTGATTGCTGTATTTTTGGTGCATTGAAATGAATAGAAACAGCGGCACAAAAGCAACAAAAAACGCATCAAAAGTACCTGTGGGAAGTCCTTTGTCCAGTCACTTGTCCAGGGAAAAAAAAAACGCAATGCATAGTCATCAAATATGCAGCTCACCGCAGCAAAAATGCATAACGGGGTGAAAGCAGCCTAAGTAGGAATCATCATCTTTTTTCACTATTATACCTTACTGTATTTATTGCAATATGTTTCCATTTGGAATTTTTAATACATTTTTGAAAATTCCAATTCAGAGCATTTGTTTAGTTTTTCGTTATATTCATTTATGTCAGATTCGTTGATATTCGTTACTACCGTGATTCGGAAATTTAGATGCATCTGAATCTCCAAATAACGAAAATTTCGGCCAAATTGTGATTCGTGACAAAACTAATCACACATGTCTACTGTGCAGTTTAGCACCGCTTGTGTGATTGATTGCCTATGAATTTTGAGGTTACCAGGTAGTGCGGTGCAGTTTAGTGTTGCTTGGGTGAACGATTGTCCAATGAACTTTATATATTAATATTTATGAATCCAACGATTTTATTATATATGATTTGGTATGTTTGTTATGCTTATATTAGATTGCTGGCACCTGTAGCTCATTCATATGCGCCCTTTTACTTATGTCATCTATATCAATTTGATAGTTTTCTTTATATATATATATATATATATATATATATATATATATATATATATATATATATATATATATATATATATATATATATATATATATTCACATGTTTTTATTATATACATGTCCTATTAGTCAGAATAGTCCTGCTGGTCTTTGTAATCAGCTGGTGGCGCTGGTGAGCCCTGAGTGCTGTGTGGCTTAGCCCTTCTTTGACACCTGTCATGCATAAGTTTACCAATCAAGGGAGGCTTGAGAAAGAAGGAAGAACCTTCGAAACACGTTGCCACCCCCTGGTCTGACGTGCAGTTCCTCCACAAGGATACACAGACTTGGTAGACACTGCTCTTTTAACAGCGTGGGTCTTTACCCCCAGACCTGGCACCGGTGGCGGCCGCTCCATTAGGGTCGCCGCCCCCCTAATCCATGCGCCCGGCCCCTAATCTACGTGCAGCGCACCCGGATGCATGGATTTCAATGGGGTTTTTTTTTTTTTTTTTTGAAGCACATGATTAGAGCCTGAGGCTCTCATTGGCTTCAAAAAGGGTGGGCTCGGGGTGCAGAGCACTGCGTCCTGAGCCCACCCACTTGTGTGACAATATTCGCTATTGTCTTCCTGCTTCTCCTCCCTGCCAATCATTGGGATGCAGGTCTTAAGACCTGATTGGCCGAGAGAAGAAGCGATCAAAATGCCCGGCCGGGAGCAGAAGCAGGGGGGAAGCCGCCGAAGCTGCCCGCGACCTGGATGGGTAAGGGGCTGGTGGATGGATGGACGGGCGACGAAGTGGGTGGGGGAGGTTTGATCAATCCACCAACCAAATGGAGGGTCAGATTGTTTGTTTGCCCCCCCCCCCCCCCCCCCCCAGAAAATAGAGTACCAGCCGCCACTGCCTGGCACCAAGACTTAGCAGCTCCTGCTATTCACTGGAAACACTGGCCTATGTGCTGCACCTTTTCATGGCCCTCAAAATGCGTCAGTTGCACATCTGAATGATTCCTAGGTCTTGGTTACAACATCTCGAACCTTCCTGTGACTTGGGTTTATTTTGTACAACGCTTTTGGTCTGTGGGCTTTTTTTGTGAGTATGTACTTGCCATGTTTTAGAGTCACAGTCAGGGGGTCAGACTCAGAGACCAGTATCTATAGCAGTAGAGAGTCACCCACCGACCAGCAGGATAAGTACCAGTGGCGGCTGGTGCTCAAAATTGTTTGGGGGGGGGCGCAAACAAACAAAAATTCTGAAAAATACTGAAAATAAACCATCAATTGCTGATTCACTGTGCCCATCATATGCAGCCACTGTGCCTATCATATGCAGCCACTGTGCCCATAAAATGCAGCCTCTGTACCTATCATATGCAGCCTCTGTGCCCATCATATGCAGCCACTGTGACGCTCGCTCGCCCGCTGTCTGACCGGCATTTACCCCATCCTGGTGGCGGGTCAGGCAGCGGGTGACGGCGGCGAGCTGTGGGACATGCAGCGGGTTAGGCAACTGCTCCTGTGTCCTCCATAGTTCCCATGCGTCTCTTCTTCCATTCCGCTAGGCGTCCAATAGGGATGCCTGTGCCTTCAGCCAATCAGGTGAAGGGTATTAGACCCGCGCTTCCTGATTGGCGGAGAGACGGTTCAGTGTTAGAAAAGCAAATGTTCATTTGCTTTTCTAACACACCTGGGTGGGCTCCAAGCGCAATGCTCTGCGCTCCGAGTCCACCTTTTTTAAAGGTCTGTTAGAGCCTATGGCTCATATCAGGTGATTCAGAAATACACCCCCACCGCTGTAATTCAGGCGCCTGGCGTCCTAAAAGGGGCTGGACACCCGAATAGGGGGTGGCCACAGCGACCATGGATAGATTCATGCTATGCATGAATCTTTCCATTTTACATATGGGGGGGTGGCGTGACAGAGGGGGCGGCGCCCGTGTGCCCTAATGGACGCACCGCCACTGATGAGTGTAGTGGTACCCCCGTAGGGGCTGCTGATTTGGTTACTAGCAATCCGCTAATCACCCTGCTGCCAACCCCCCCCCCCCCCCCCATTCACCATTTTAAGGACAAGGAACAGTCATTTTGCTCCGTTTTGTTGCTTTTATTGTGGGGTACAACTTGGATGGGAGAAAAAGGGAATATGAGATGCCCATGATACAGCACATTCTTGAAATTACTAGTGGCCTTGGCCTTGTATCTTTGTATTTCTGTGCATTAACTTCTTTACTGACTGTTGCTTCTTCTCTTTGTGGTGCAAATCCTTTACTGCATGGTTACTGAATTACTAACTTCGCTTCCAATGGAACAAGAGGAATCGCTCTGAATAATTCCTACTTGTAGACCAGAATGATATTGTCTTTATGAATCACAGAGCCAGATATGCACACAGCCTCTATGAAAATGACAATCACCCAGTCTTTGGAAGGTATTACCAATGTACTAACCAGGCCAGAGACGACACGGCATCTCCCCCCCGATGACCTGATACATGGCAATAAGCGGACTACTGCTCCCATCCAGTCCATTACTGACACCGCTGTGTTCCCCAGCCACAGCATTCCACACTGCTCTGACCAGCTTCTTTCCTTCTGTTACACCGACCTTCTTCTCCAGAACAGTTCTGTGTCCCCGGTCACAGAATGCTGCTCTACTCTCCTCCGCTTGACTGCTACTTCCTCTGCTTGATCCTCTTTACATCCAAGTCCTGTGTTCCCCGGTCTCAGCAGCTTGATGCCTCCTTAGAGATGAAGATCTTTATCTTTATCTCCTTCCCAGCGGTTCCTCCATCCCTCCTCCGCGTCCACCGCATCCCCCCACGCGGGGATGCCCAGAAGAGCACCTCACTACTCCTTGCTGTCTTTGCTGGAACTCCAGACTCCCTCTGGGAGCATGTGACCCCAGCTTATATGATATTTACGAATTTCCGAATCCGTTAAAAAAAAAAAACGAATTCGGAACGAAATGAATTGCACATGTCTATCCGCGATTGGACGCGTGTTTGGCTTTTGGAACCATCCTGTTTAAAGAAGTTTTATTAAAGCGCATCTGACCATTTATATGATGGTCCGCTGGATCCAGTAAGAGGCTCATTTCTTTGGTGTCACTCGGTGGTGGAAGCACTGAAAATTGGAAGTGTGGGGACACCCAGATGACAACTGGATTGTGGATTGAACATTTTCTCTTTGAACTTTGTTTCAGATATATTTGTTCTATGCCCTTATTGATGGGCTCTTATTGACTGATCATTTTTATCACTATTTTGCGAGTTTGGTGTCACTTTTTTTTGTGTAAATTACTTTTTATTGAGTTTTATGGAGTTTGGTGTCACTTTAAACACTTTTATTTGTTTTAATATCCTTCAAATATTGGTTTAATATTTAATCGCTTGTTTATTGATTTAGCGCTGCTTCCTTATATTACTATACTTTTAATCTGCTTTTATCGGCCTCCCTGCTGGAAAGATTTCCTATCACTTCCTGTCCTGACAGGAAGTGAGGAAAGGTCTCCCTAATAAAAAAACCTAATAGTAGCTGTTCAAGATCTTTTTTACATTTTTGTTGCAGTAAAATTTGCATGGTAAATATTCCTCCCGATCAAAGTGAAAAAAAAGTCCCGTTCAAATCCATCTTAGCGGGGACCCACCTGAACCCGTCACATCGGATCCTTATCCTTAATTCTTCAGGACAGAAGAAAGAAATGCGTGCCATAAATTTCCCCAATGTGATGGCAATTTGGCTCCTCTGTGTGTCAGCTTTCCCTCCTAATGATTCAGCCTTCCCCATGTATATTTTAAGGGAACTAATTAACCTTGTCAGATTTGCTGTGAAAATTAAAGTGCTTTCCGTTTGACAAGAGATGTACATTTGAAGTTCACTCTAACATATGGCGTTCAGGGAGAAAAAAAAAAAAAAAAAGAATCTTAAGGAAAAAGTGTGTGTGTTTTTTTTTTTTTTTTTTTCAGCAGAGGGGAAAACAATCCGAAATACTAGTGAAGGGCATTGTGGGTAGTGGGAAAGGTCAGCTGACACCTGGTGTAGTCAGTACAGGGGCATCTGCTATTGCAGTGTAGATCCGTTCTCACAGATTTTCTTGTCAATACTACACATATTTTTGTTTATTTATTTATTTATTTTTAACTGATTACATTTTTTTTTTTTTTTTTTTTTAGGCCAGTTATATGATACCACAAGGTCCTCCTCCTCCTCCTCAGCCATATATATAGTCTCTGCATCCTTACACTTTACACATATATATAGTCTCTGCATCCTTACACTTTACACATATATATAGTCTCTGCAGCCTTACACTTTACACATATATATATAGTCTCTGCATCCTTACACTTTACACATATATATAGTCTCTGCATCCTTACACTTTACACATATATATATAGTCTCTGCATCCTTACACTTTACACATATATATAGTCTCTGCATCCTTACACTTTACACATATATATATAGTCTCTGCATCCTTACACTTTACACATATATATAGTCTCTGCATCCTTACACGTTTTTTTACGTTTTTAGGCCAGTTATATGATGCCGCAAGGTCCTCCCCCTCTTTCTCAGACATATATATATATATATATATATATATATATATATATATATATATATATATATAGTCTCTGCATCCATACACTTTGGAGGGAGATTTACTATATCTGTAGCACTCAGAATCTGGTGCAGCTGTGCATGGTAGCCAATCAGCTTCTAACTTACTCAATTATGCTTTGACAATAAGGCCCGATTCACACCTATGCATTTTTAGTGCTTTTTGCATCTTGCAGATTTGCACTACAGTCCATTTAACATGGTTTCCTGGAACACATTCTGTAGCACAATTCTGCAAAATGCAAAAAGCACTATCAATGCATAGGTGTGAACCGGGCCTAAAACCTGGAGGCTGATTGGTTTTTATGCAGAGCTTCACCTGATTTTGCACTCTCCAGGTTTAGTAAATCTCCCTTTCTGAGTGCAGAGGGACATCCCATGACAACCTGTACTTACAGTATCTCCTCAGTCTTCCGGGCTAATGGTGAGCATCATTTAGAATGGCAGACTGAGGACATCTTGTGGCAGAGAAGAGGTATTGCAAGGGAGAACACTGAAGAAGTGGTAAGTAAAATGAAACTTAACTTTTTTTTACAATATACAACTCCCCATTAAAACGACCCACAGATACAACCCTCCCAAAAAGATTCTTAATATACTAGTCCCTATATAACATTATCATAATGACATTGACATGGGTCATTAAAGCATATATTTATATATATATATATACACACACTGTATAGGGGTTCATTTACTGGAACTGGAGAGTGCAAGATCTGGTGCAGATCGCTCTGCATGCAAACCAATCTGCTTCCAGGTTTTATTGTGAAAGCTTAATTAAACAAACTGAAGTACGAAGCTGATTGGTTACCATGCACAGCCACACCAGATTTTACACTCTCCAGTTTTAGTAAATCAACCTCATAATTTCTGCATTATTTGCACTATGGGGATGATTTACTAAAACTGGAGCACTCAGAATCTGGCACAGCTGTGCATGGTAGCCAATCAGCTTCTAACTTACTTAATTATGCTTTGACAATAAAACCTGGAGGCTGATTGGTTTCAATGCAGAGCTACACCACAGTTTGCACGCTCCAGTTTTAGTAAATCCCCCCCCCCCCGTATAATGTGCTGCGATGCACCGATTTTTTTTTGTATACTATGAAAGATGATGTTACGCCAAGTAAATAGATACCTAACATGTCATGCTTTACAATTGCACACACTTGTGGAATGGCTCCTTGGGACAAGTCCTTTATTAAAAAATAAAAAGATAAAATAGTTCCGCAATGGAAATCCATCTCACGCCGCCCGACGGACCGGAAAAATAAAAAAAAAAGCCGCAACAGCTCCGCCTCCATAGGAGGCTCTCGCTGAGTGACGCTTCTTCTTGATGACAGCTGTTATATAGCTGAGGGCGGGGCCACCCAGTGACATAAACGGGTGACCCCGCCCCCCTTTGACATCACGTGACGTTAGAGGAAGGCGGGGTCACCCGTTTACGTCACCGAGTGGCCCCGCCCTCAGCTATATAACAGCTGTCATCGAAAAGAAGCGTTAATTGGCGGAAGCCTCCCATGAAGGCGGAGCTGTTGCGGCTTTTTTTTTCTTTCTTTTTTCGGTCCGTCGGGCGGCGTGAGATGGATTTACATCCCAGCACATTTTCATTTTTTAATAAAGGACTTGTCCCAAAGTGTCTACTGTCATTTTTACTATTTTTGACACTTCTTTATTTTGACACTTCTTTAATGTACCCCTACCAACTCACGTAGGGGTAAGCCCTCCGGCCGGACCCCCAGAACCACCAGGCAAGGGTTGTGGGGATGAGGCCCTTGTCCCCATCAACACCCTCCCCATGTTGAGGGCATGTGGCCTGGTATAGTTCAGGAGGGGGGGCGCTCTCTTGTCCCTCCCTCTTTTCCTGTGGCCTGCCAGGTTGAGTGCTCGGATAAGGGTCTAGTATTGATTTTGGGGGGACCCCTACGCCATTTTTTTTAAAGTTTTGACACAGGGTTCCCCTTGAAATCCATACCAGACCTGAAAGGCCTGGTATGGATTTTGGGGGGACCCCCACGCATTTTTTTTTTTTTTTTACATTTTGATTCGGGTTCCCCCTTGATATTCATACCAGACCCAAAGGGCCTTTTAATGGATGGGGGGGGGACCATGCTGTTTTTTTCAATTAGTTTTATCTTTATTGCAGGGACCCGACAATTCATTACAGCCGCGTTCAGTTACTTTTTTTGAAAATTACTTTTTTTCCTTTAGAAATGTGATTTTGCTGTGGTATTGTTCTAAACATGGGAAAACTGTGCCACTTTACAGGCATACTATAGACATCTCCCAGGCACGATATTTAAAGGAATATTTCATTTCTATTGTTTCACTTTAAGCATTAATAAAATCACTGCTCCTGAAAAAACTTCCATTTTTAAAACTTTTTTTTTGCATTGATCCATGTCCCCTGGGGCAGGACCCGGGTCCCCAAACACTTTTTATGACAATAACTTGCATATAAGCCTTTAAAATTAACACTTTTGGTTTTTCATGTTAGTGTCCCATAGACTTTAACGGTGTTCCGGCGGCTTTCGAATTTGCCGCGAACACCGCATAATGTTCGCTGTTCGGTGAACACCCGACATCGGGCTCATCCCTAGTCCTCAATGCTGAGAAATATAGGCAGATACTTATCCATCATTCCATACCATCAGGGAGGCATGTAATTGGCCTCCAAATGTATTCTGCAGCAGCACAACGACCCCAAACACCCAGCCAATGTCATTAAGAACTATCTTCAGTGTAAAGAAAAACAAGGAGTCCTGGAAGTGATGGTTTGGCCTCCACAGGGCCCTGATCTCACCATCATCCAGTCTGTCTGGGATTACATAAAGAGACAGAAGGATTTGAGGCAGCCGACATCCACAGTAGATCTGTGCTTAGTTCTCCAAGATGTCTGGAACAACCTACCTGCCGTGTTCCTTCAAAAATTGTGTGCAGGTGTACTTAGAAGAACTGATGTTGGTTTGAAGGCAAAAGGTGGTCACACCAAATATTGATTTGATTTAAGTTTTTCTTCTGTTTATTTACTTTCCATTCTGTTAATTGATAAAAATAAACGATTAACACTTCTATTTCTGAAAGCATTCCAATAGCAGAACTTTACCCATAGGACCCCTTTCACACTGGAGCACTTTGCAGGCGCTGCAGCGCTAAAAATAGCGCCTGCAAAGCGCCCTGAAACAGCCGCTGCTGTCTCTCCAATGTAAAAGCCCCGAGGGCATTCACACTGGATCGGTGCGCTGGCTGGGTGCTAAAAAAAGTCCTGCTAGCAGCATCTTTGGAGCAGTGAAGGAGCGGTGTATACACCGTTCCTTTACTGCTCCTGCCCATTGAAATCAATGGGGCAGCGCGGCTATACCACCGGCATAGCGCTGCTGTAGCAGCGCTTTGTGGTGGTTTTAACTCTTTCGCGGCTGGTTTTTAACCCTTTCTCGGCTGCTAAAAATAGGGGCCTAACAACTTGAAAAAAAACTTTAAAAATAAGATATAAATAAAATAAGATATAATGTATATACTAAAGATATTCTAAAATTTGACTTTTACTTTTCTATATATAAAATTTAGATATACTGTACTTTACATTTTTGACTTTAGATATACATTATATACAATATATCTACAAAATATATCTAAAGTGCTGAGCATAAATGAGTACACCCCTTTTGAAAAGTAAGATTTTAATCAATATCTCAATGAACACAAGAACAGTTTCCAACATTTTGACAAAACATGAAAGTAAGGTTACTAATATAAATTAGATTCCAAAATCTTCAGTTTTACTCAAACTAGTTGATGCAAAAATGAATACACCCCACAACAAAAACGACTCCATCTAGTATTTTGTATGACCTCCATGATGTGTAAGGACAGCACATAGTCTTCTAGGCATGGAATGAACAAGTTGGTGACATATTGCAACATCTATCTTTCTCCATTCTTCAAGAACGACCTCTTTTAGAGCCTGGATGCTGGATGGAAAGTGATGGTCAACTTGTCTCTTCAGAATTCCCCATAGGTGTTCCCCGATTGGGTTCAGATCAGGAGACATACTTGGCCATTGAATCACTTTCACCCTGTTCTTCAGAAATACAGCAGTGGCCTTAGATGTGAGTTTTGGATCATTGTCATGTTGGAAAAGTGTACGATGACCAAGGACACGGAGTGATGGTAGCATCTTCTCTTTCAATATAGAGCAGTACATCTGTGAACTCATGATACCATCAATGAAATGCAGCTCCCCGACACCAGCAGCACTCATGCAGCCCCCCCACAGAAGGACACGGCCACCACCATGTTTCACAGTAGGTACCATGCATTTTTCTTTGTACTCCTCACCTTTGCGACGCCATAAAGTTTTTAAGCTATCAGTTCCAAAAACATTCACAGTTTTTAAGCCATCAGTTCCAAAAACATTCGTCTTGGTCTCATCACTCCAGAGTACAGAGTCCCAGTAGTCTTCTTCTTTTTCAGCATGGGCCCTGACACTAGGCGGGCTTTTCTGTGCATGGGCTTTAGGAGAGGTTTCCTTCGTGGAGGACGCCCATGCGTTCCATTCCTCTGCAGTGTACGTCATATTGTGTCACGGGAAACAATCACCCCAGTTTGGCTTTACACTTCTTTAGCTAACTGCAGTGAACTTTGCATGGCGATTTCCTTCCACCCTTCTTCTCAGAAGACGCTCCTGTCGAGGTGATAAATTCTGTGGACGGCCTGGACAGCTCTGTGAGATGGTTGCAGTTCCATCTTTGTTACATTTTTGTATCACTTTTGCTCCAGTATTCTGACTGATAAGTAAGACTCCAGTCACACAGGGGCAACTTTGGATCCGACTTCAAGTCGCCCCAAGTCGCCGCTAGTCGCCTCAAGTTGCGCTACATGAAAAAATCTATGTAAGTGAATGGATCCGTCTTAATGCACACTACTGCAGTCGCTCCAACTTCAGAAAAGGTTCCTGTACTACTTCAATCCGACTTCTAGGCGACTTGTATCCATAGATTTCAATGGAAGTCGCCTCCAAGTCGGATCCCCGTGCATAGTGAGGCAACTTTACAGGAAAAAGAAAAGAATTTACCCAGGAAGAGTGACCGCGATATGCC
This sequence comes from Aquarana catesbeiana, assembly GCF_042186555.1. Lineage (NCBI taxonomy): Eukaryota > Metazoa > Chordata > Amphibia > Anura > Ranidae > Aquarana > Aquarana catesbeiana. The sequence goes on along the minus strand of NC_133334.1, from coordinate 268,314,893 downwards.
AGCGCCGGGCTGGCTCGCTCATCGGGAAAGGAAAAATGTGTTTTTTCCTTTCCCAACGAGCGACAAGGAATACTGACATGTTTTTGGTATGAATCATGAGGGGGAAATCCATGCCAAATTTTAAATAAAAAAACGGCATGGGTACCCCTCCAGGGGCATACCAGGCCCTTAGGTCTGGTATGGATTTTAAGGGGAACCCCCTACGCTGAAAAAACGGCGTGGGGGTCCCCCCCAAAATCCATACCAGACCCTTATCCGAGCACGCAGCCCGGCTGGTCAGGAAAGGGCCCTGTGGCCCCCCACCCCAAAGCACCTTGTCCCCATGTTGATGAGGACAAGGGCCTCTTTCCGACAACCCTGGCCGTTGGTTGACAGGGTCTGCGGGCGGGGGGCTTATCAGAATTTTAGGAGCCCCCTTTAATAAGGGGGCCTCCAGATCCCAGCCCCCCACCCTATGTGAATGAGTATAGGGTACATCGTACCCCTACCTATTCACCTGGGGGGAAAAAAGTGTCAATAAAAAAACACACTACACAGGTTTTTAAAGTAATTAGGCAGCTCCGGGGGGGTCTTCTTCCGACCTCTTCTCCCACTCTCCGGCCTCTTCTCCCACTCTCCGGTTCTTCTCCCGCTCTCTGGTTCTTCTGCCGGGCTCCTCCGCTATCTTCTGCTCTTTTGCCGCTCTCTTGCTAGCAGTGGCCCGGTCTTCTCCGTCGTCTTGTTCCGTCTTCTCTTCTTCCGATGTTGACACAACGCTCTCTCCCGCTGTAATGCAGTGTGAGCAGTGCGCAACGACTTATATAGGCATGGGACGTGGTCACCGGGTGATGTCACCCGGTGACCCCGCCCCTTATGACGTCACAGTCCCGGCGCATGATGGGACTGAGACTAAGACCGGGATGCCATTAAAGTTCATGTGCGTGTAAAGGCAGGCGTCACAATACTTATGACAATATAGTGTATATGCAATCTCGGCCAATTACAGGGGAGGTGCTCCATAGCATACTGGGACTGGTCTAAATATTCAGGGAACACCCAATCTCTGGGTCCTTCCCAGATAATGGAAAATTGAATAACTAACTTTCCCATAATTTTCCTTTCCTGGTGCCTATTCCTTTCCTGGTTCCTTTCGCGGGGTGTCCCGCGATCCATCCGTGGGGAGTGGGGGGGTGTGTGTGAGCGGGGTGTCCTGCGATCTATCCACGGGGGGGTGTCAAATGGCATTTGATGGGCACACTGGCAGCATATGATGGGCACATTGCCAGCGTTTGATGGGCACACTGGCAGCATTTGATGGCACAGTGGCAGCATTTGATGGCACAGTGGAAGCGTTTGATGGGCACCGTGGCAGCATTTGATGGGCACAGTGGCAGCATTTGATGGGCACAGTTGCAGCATTTGATGGGCACAGTGGCAGCGTTTGATGGGCACAGTGGCAGCGTTTGATGGCACAGTGGCAGCGTTTGATGGCACAGTGGCAGCGTTTGATGGGCACAGTGGCAGCGTTTGATGGGCACAGTGCCAGCGTTTGATGGGCACAGTGCCAGCATTTGATGGGCACAGTGCCAGCATTTGATTTTTTTTTTTTTTTAAATTTGCGTCCCCCAAAAATTTTGAGCACCAGCCACACCACTGGTGGCCCTGGTACTTCTGAAGGGCTGACTGAAGGAGGGCCGTGCCTGAAGGGATCTGTTTGAGACTCTTGTGAGTACAGACCAAAGATCTAGGGGCCTTGTTCTTTTGGCTAACCCTTTGTGCTAAGAAAGTCAGCCAAGGGTCCAATTAAATAGATCACTGGCTGGTGATCTGAAGAGCTTTGTCTACCTGTCCTTCATTATAAGAGACTTTTGCTCATACACTTTTTAATTCTACACTGCTTCACGGGAGAAGTCCGCCATCTGCTTCCAGCAAGGGACTTCACCTACTGCTCAATTCTAGATCAGCTAGAGTCCTTAGGTTGTTCGTAGTTTTGTTCTGGAGTATCCTACTGCAAATCCCCTACCCCATCCAAGTTCCTCTAAGATAAAACTACAAAACAACACCCATAGACTAGTCTTTGACTCCATTGAGCTAAAATATGTGTGTTTTGGCTGCGGAAAGTACCTTGCGCCCGGTTCCTCGTGTAGAAGTAAGGACTATCTGGGTAATACTCAAGCGGCTCCTACGGGGTTAGCGCTACACATAAATAAAGTCTACATCCAACGTAGAATAAATCACTCCGTTTTCTGAGCTCACACCGCGCCGGTTTTATTTAGTGTAAAACAAATTCCTCCATCTCTCTCTCTCTTTGCAATCATCGCCCCCTTTTTACCGTTCAGCTCGCCCTTGCGGTAACAAGCTTATTACCACCATAATCTATTCTCCTCCCGCGCTGAAAGGCCAATTGGTAGCTAAGGCGCCTTGTGTTTTATGCCGGCGAGCATATTGAAACCGGCAATTCATATTTACATTGCACACTAAAGCAAGATTTACAGCTCAGGAATAAAAACACTTATCTCGGCCATTGCAGGGAATGCGACCAAAACCGCGCGCTGGGAAAGAGACGCACTTTATCCCGAAATCTGACCGTCCTGCATTTCACATTAGCGGCCTGGGTGCTTTACGCTGACAGGCGCCGAGCGGACTGCATAAGGGGAAAGCGTTGGTTTATGTAGTGCTTGTAACTGTTGTTCAGAAATGGAACTACAAATACAGCATGAAAAAGAGTCATAAAACTAAAAGGAAGTCAATTCCATCCAGAAATTGGGTTGTCACCTTTTGGGCAGTGGAAACTTGAAAGGGGGGGGGGGGGGGGGGTACAGTGCAGGGTCAGGGGGGTGACTCATATATAATGGCATACCTCCCAACTTTTTGAGATTGAGGGACGCCTATCAGCAAAAGTATGCAGGCATAGGACACACCCCTTGCCACGCCCCCTTAAAGGAGAATTGTACAAAAAAAACAAGAACCCACAAGTGCTTTTTTTACCACTACTATTCCTTTATATTGGCGTTTGGAATTTACAAATACAGCAATTTAGAAATTGGATGAAAGGTTTAGCACTGGATAAAAAGTGCATTTTATATACATCTATATAGATCAGACCAAAATTAGGGACAAATGAGAAATGAGGAGGAATGAGGGACAGAGGGACATTGCTCCAAATCAGGGACAGTCCCTCCAAATCAGGGACAGTTGGGAGGTATGTAATGGGCATGGTTCATTAGGTGTGGCCAGTACCGGGATAGATACTGGCCACACCTAATGAGAGCCCAGGGCGAGAATGCAGAGCTGCGGCCTCGCTAAAACTGAATGCATACCTCCCAACTTTTGAACTTCAGATTGAGGGACACTTGAGAGAGGAAGTGTCCCTACGCACGCCGTGGCAAAAAAATGGGTGTGGCCAAATGATTAAAAGCGGGAGGGGCTTATGGGGCGTGGTTAAACAAAACCCGGGCTTCCTGCTTTGATTGCACAAACAAGAGTCCCACAGACACAAACCCCAGCACACAATCATTTAAAAAAAAAAAAGAATTAAAAGCTTCCATTACAAATGGTTTTGTACACACTGTGGATGAGTGCGTTACACAAAGTGTGGAAGTATTCAGGAATGCGTTACGTACAGAGTGCAGGATTCAGTAGTGTGTTACGTACATACAGTCCCTTGTTATCCTATAAGATACAATTAAATGCAGCCCTATAGTCATGAATACATTATATATACAGTGCGTGTAATATATTATTTATTTATTTATTTATTTTTTGTACTGTGTAAGTACCTAAATGTGACCCGGTAACAGCCTTTTGTAGACCATATACTTAAGAGCTCCTCCCCATCACATCAAAGTCACCCCTATACATCAGAGGCCCCCCTATACATGAGAGCCTCCATCACATCAGAGTCACCTCTGTACATAAGATTCCCCCCTATACATGAAAGCCCCATCAGTCACCCCTATACATCAAAGGCCCCCCTATACATGAGAGCCTCTATACATAAGAGCCCCCCCTCTATACATGAAAGCCCCATCAGTCACCCCTATACATCAAAGGCCCTCCTATACATGAGAGCCCCCATCACATCAGAGTCACCTCTATACATCAGAGGCCCCCCTATACATGAGAGCCTCCATCACATCAGAGTCACCTCTGTACATAAGATTCCCCCCTATACATGAAAGCCCCATCAGTCACCCCTATACATCAAAGGCCCCCCTATACATGAGAGCCTCTATACATAAGAGCCCCCCCTCTATACATGAAAGCCCCATCAGTCACCCCTATACATCAAAGGCCCTCCTATACATGAGAGCCCCCATCACATCAGAGTCACCTCTATACATAAGAGGCCCCCCTATACATGAAAGCCCCATCAGAGTCACCCCTATACATTAGAGCCCCCATCACATCAGAGTTCTTCCTATACACCAGAGCCCCCCCCCATACACAAGTGCCCCCATCAGATAAGAGTCACCCCTATACATCAGAAACCGAGGTGAGAGCCTCCCATCATGTCAGAGGCCCCCTTACACACAAGAGCCTTCATCACATCAGGGCCCCCCTATAGATGAGAGCCTCCATCACACCAGAGCTCCCTATCACATCAGTCACCCCTATACATCAGAGACCCCCTATACACGAAAGCCTCCCATCACATCAGAGTTCTCCCTATACATCAAAGCCCCCTATACACAAGAGCCCCCATTGTATCAAAGTCACCCCTATACATGAAAGCCTCCATCACATCAAAGTCACCCCTATACATCAGAAGTTACCTACCACATGAGTGCCCAATCACATCAAAGTCTCTCCATCACAGAGCCCCCCAATCCTGCAGCCCCCCATCACAGATCTCCCCAAATCACACAGTCCCTTCCTCAAATCAGAGCCCTTCCTTTTGGCTCCACCAGTGAGGCACCATGTGGGAGGTGGAGAAGGTCTTGAGGTGGACTTCTATCTTCTCTAGAATGCTGGGTGGGGGGGACTTGCATGCCACCTGCCCTGGATCAGGGTCATACATTGCCATTGTGTGGGCAAGACAGCCGCCATCAGCATAGCAAGGAATGATAAAGTGCGTCCTGGCCCTAGAGCGCCATTGGTTGTTATGGTGCTAGAGGTCAGCAGGCCCACACCATGGAAACTCATGATGCTGATCCTGGGTCCCATGGTTGTAGCACCTTCAGGGAGCCCAGATGGGTGCCGGGAGACAACAGCCGCCACACCCGCCTATTTTTATCTTCTGACTCAAGCTCTTTAACTCTCTCCCATGTTCCAGGACAGAAGCCGCACTATTAGACTCCGTGTGGAAATGTCTCTAATATCGCCGTCGATTTATTTTCACGCGGGTTATGGCGGCAGAAGAATGTACGGATTTTGGAAGCAATCGTAAAGGTAATGGAGCAGACCAAGTTTATATTGCCACATTCCAAACCAATTGTCATCTCCAATAAAATCCTAAGCATTAATTATCAGAGTCGCTCATCACTCTGCTGCCTAATTACTTGGCTCAGATAAGATGCAGCTCGCTTCCATCATTGCGCCAAAAAGACAAGTCAATGATTCAGAGCCGAGGCGTCAGGAAGAGGCCGCCGCACCTCCAAACGAGATGGATAGCCCGGGTGAAGGCTTTCATTAGCTTCTGAGCCCCCGTATGGAACTGGAAATTTACTGCCGGAGAGGGACAGGGGCCACGTCACATCAATGTAAAATCTGGATGCTTTTCCAAAAACGTTCACTTTTCGCTGCCAAAATTTAGACTTTTAAACTACATCTATAGTTCTCTTAAAGTGATCCTGCCACAAGGTGTAAGGGAAAGCAGCAGTAGACCCCTATAAGGGCTCCTTTACACCATAGAGCAGTGCTCTCCAAACCGCATCCCATGGGCCTGATGTGGCCCTTTGCTTGCCTTTATCCAGCCCTTGGGGTATTATTACTACCATTGACACTGTTCCTACCACTTAAAACAATGATGGGGCACTATTCCTACCACTGACACCAATGATGGGGCACTATTCCTACCACTGACACCAATGATGGGGACTATTCCTACCACTGATACCAATGATGGGGCACTATTCCTACCACTGACACCAATGATGGGGCACTATTGCTACCACTGACACCAATGATGGGGCACTATTCCTCCCATTGACACCAATTATCACCATTCCTCCCACTGACACCAAAGATGGGGCACTATTCGTCCTGCTGATACCAACAATGTGGCATTGTCCTCTCTCTACCCCTCAGCAGCTTACAGACCCTTGTCTCCTTGCTTTCTTTCAGCAGCGAATCGACAATCGCCGTTTTCCAGGATCAACCCCAAGATGGCTGCCACCTGCACTAGAGGCATTTTATAGACAAGCATTGCAAAGTAGTCTCCTTGAAGATGGCTGCTGCACTTCTGCGTTAATGAATATTCAGTTTAACTCTGTCCACACTGAAGAAGGATAATGCAGCAGCAATAATAGAAGAGGTTTTACAGCAGTTATAGACTACATTCCAGGTTACATAATAATGAGGCACTATTGATCTTTTATTAAAAAGAATCAAGCAACCAATTTTATACAAAAGTAAAAAAACAAAACCAAAGTACAAAACTTCAACATAAATCCAAGGAATACACATCCATGTTCAGAATATTTACAATATATACATAATCCACTACCAAAACTATTTACATAAAGCAGCAGAGAGGGCCCAAGAGGCACAACCCATCACCTATGTACGCAGCCATTTATCAAAAAATAAATCCAAATAATAATAATCTAGGGTGATAAGAGACAGACAGCCACACCCGGGAAAGAGACTCCTGGCAGTCAGGGAGGCTTGAAACCCCTCCACGCCTTCAACCAAGCCCCCTGACTCCGCTTGTCTCTCTCAAGTACCCGAATCTTCTCCACCTCATGCAGAATGTCATACACCACCACCTGAACAGGAAGGATTTTACGCCGAATGCAGACCTGACACCGTGCGTTCCAAGTGAAATAACGGACTACTAGGCTAACTAGAAAAAGTGTATCTAAACAAAAAAGCCCACCAGTATTGAATGCTCCATACACCCACTCAGCATAACCCAGCCTGGAGAGGAAAGGAACACCGAGGGCCCGCCCCACCTGTTTGTACACTTCTATGTTAAAGGGGCAATGAAGCAGAAAATGGTCCATAGTCTCCTCCTCACCTGCACACTCCTCCCGAGGACAGCTACGATCCACCCCACTGCGGAATTTCAAATTGCCCCTAACATAGAGCCTCCCATGGAAGCACAACCAGGCCAGATCCCTAAATTTAGGGGGTACTCTGTCCAAATTAATAAGTCTTAACCCTGCCCTCAAAACTGGGCCTGGGCAATCCCTTAAGGCCAGTGGGTCATGAAAGACTTCGCTCAAGACTCGACTCATAAGGACTTTCCTCGGAACCGATCTGAGATCTTCAGCCGACAATCGCCACTGCCGTAGTAACTTCAGGCACGGAGCGACATAGGCTGGTAGCTGACCACGATGACCCCTGAGATTCTTCACTTGGCCACCCTCTTCCCAAAGTCGCAGAAAAGGCCTAAACCAAGATCTAAAGATGCCTACCCATCCAGGAGGTTCCACTGCAAGCATATTACCAATGTTAAACTTGAGAAAAAGCAGTGAAAAGAAAAGAACTGGGTTGACCATACCTAAGCCACCCTCCCTCCTGGATAGATAGGTGACATTCCTCTTGATGGGGTTCAGTCTGTTCCCCCACAACATCTGGAAGAACACACTACTGACCCTAGCATAGAGAGACACTGGCAAGATGCAGACAAAGCTGACATACAAGAAGATCGGAATCAGGTAAGTCTTAATCAGATCAACCCTTTCCCTCATAGATAACTTCCATCTCTTCCAGCTGACCACCTTAGTATTGGCAATTTCCAGTCTGCCTTCCCAGTTTTTGAGGCCATAATCACCAGGTCCAAATTCAATGCCTAGAATCTTAATTCTTTCCTGGGGCACTGGAAAGGTGTCCGGGAGATCAAAACCCTCACCTTCCTTTCCCATCCAGAAAACTTCAGTCTTTTCCTGATTGATCTTGGAGCCTGATGCTTCAGAATACCGTGATGTCAGAGAGACCACCTCCTCTGCTTCATCCGCCCCAGTGACAATCACGGACACATCGTCCGCATAGGCAACAATCCTCAAAGGCGGCTCACCTGGGAGCCCCACTGGCACCCCACACAACATGCCGCTCTCTAGCCTCCTGATGAAGGGGTCGATTGCAAACACATAGAGCAAGGGATTCAGGGGACAACCCTGGCGCACCCCGGAGCCAACCTCAAAGGACTGCCCAACCCAACCATTAACAAGAGGAAAGCTTTCTGCCCCCTTATACAAGACTTTTAACCAATTGACAAAACCACCCGGCAGACCGTACTTACTAAGGAGCAACCACAGGTACTCGTGGTTAACACGATCAAAAGCTTTTGCCTGATCCAATGTCAGCAAATACTTTCCCCAGCCTGCAGCCCTGCATCGCTCCAAGGCCTCCCGGACAGCTAAAACTGCTGTGAAGGTGCACCTACCCTGGACCGAACAGTGCTGATGACGAGAAAGCAAAGACTCTGCTACTGACGATAGGCGCCAGAAAATGATCTTTGCCAGTATCTTTCTATCGACATTAAGAAGGCTGATGGGGCGCCAATTCTCAATCATCGAAGGATCTTTACCCTTTGAAAGAAGAATCACAGCTGAGTGCCTCATGGAAGGGGGAAGTACCCCCTCTGCAAGGCAACTGTTAAAAACCTCTACCAAATGTGGGGCCAGAATAGGCTTAAAAGCTTTGTAAAACTCAGCCGTCAAGCCATCCGGTCCAGGTGACTTTTTGATGGCAAGCTGTTCAATTGCCCTCATCACCTCTTCAACTGTGATCTCCTCTGTCAAATTCATCAATGGGACATCTTCATCATTTAGACCTGGAGTAGAGTCCAAAAAGCTTTCCATCTTGTCACGGTCAAGCTCTTTCCTCCCAAGAAGGTCAGCATAAAAGGACCTCACGACCTCCAGAATCCCTGACCTGGACTTTGTCAAGGAACCTGTACTGTCCTTAAGGCCAACGACCGTTTTAACAGCTACACCTTGTTTGCAGTTCTGGTAAGGGTCAGGCGAGTGGTACTTCCCATAGTCCCTCTCCAGAACCAAAGAGGCATGCCGGTCATATTGACACTTCCTGAGAAGGAGTTTCACTTCGGAGATTGCCCCAGGATCTCCTCCTCTCGAGACAAGAATATCCAGCTTCCTCCGTAAACGTTGGTAGGTCATGTATTTATTAAACTGCTTTCTATTGGCTAGGCCCCTGAAGAATCCAGCAATCCTCTTTTTGGTCAGCTCCCACCACTCAGCCTTGCTGCTACAAAAGTCCAGGATGGTCACCTGTGCCTGAAAGAATTCCTCAAAGGATTGTCTAACATGTTCTTCCTTGAGTAGAGTCGAATTCAATCTCCAGATGCCCTTACCCCTCTGAGGGGCGTCTGAAGCATTCAGGACCACAGATAGCATACAGTGATCAGAGAACTCTACTGCCTGCACCACTGGGGGTGAGAAAGCAGAGGTCTCCTTAAAAAAAAACCTATCTATTCTACTCTGACTATTACCTCGATGAAAGGTGAACCCAGTGTCATCCGGGAGGTGCTTAATGTGCACATCCACAAGACCAGCATCCCTAACCATACTATTTAAAAAAACGCTATCATATCCCAGCCTGTCCTTGAAGTCCTTCCTGTCCTTGGGCCTAGTTACTGTATTAAAGTCACCTCCAAAGACCACTTGCCGGGATGTAAAAAGAAATGGCTTGATCCTTGTAAAAAGGCATTTCCTGTCCCACTTTGTGTGCGGCCCATAAACATTAATTAGGCGCAGGTCCTGCCCTCCCACAAGGACGTCTAAGACCATACATCTCCCAATCTCCACCTCAATAACCCGCCGGACAGTTACCATGCCGGTTTTAAACAACACCGCCACACCGCCGTAAGGCTCGGCCGCAAGAGACCAGTAAGATGGACCATACCTCCACTCTCTCTTGGCCATATGAATATCTGCCAAGGAGGTGAGCCTAGTCTCTTGCAAAAATAAAATTTCAGCATCTAATTGGCTGAACAAAAAGAAGGCCATAGAACGAGCTCTTACTGACTTAATGCTGGCGACATTTATTGTCACCACTTTTAACGGAGGGGGAACCGCCATTTGGGTTATTGGGTGGATTGCTTCTTAGCTCCCCTCTGCTGCTCATCACCAGAAGCCTCTCTCTTTCTTGAGGCCGCCTCAAACTCCATCTCAGAATCAGAACTTCGCTCCGAAGAAGCTCCAGATGAAGAAATTTCCCAATTAGAGGACCTATAACGGTTGGAGACAGGCACTGGAGCCTGTTCCGTCCTCACCACCTGCTTCTTCCGCTTCCCAACCTTCCTTCTCTCCTCTAGGTACTGCAGGTCAGCTTCAGAGATGCCGTCATCTCTTACTTTTTTCTGTGAAGTCTTTACAGAAGACTTCTTTATAGAGGAAGAAGCAACCTTTTTAGTACCCGCTACCACTCCTGGTGGGGGGGGTGCTCCCTTTGAATCAGACTTAAGAGGGGTAGACTCCTGGGGGGTAACTGACTCGGGGGGCACAGACTTGGAAGATTCTGACACAAGAGGAGGGGATACAGTAGGCTGGGGGGACACAGAGACAGATACAGAAGGAATACTTACAGACACAGGAGGGGTGGCCACAGGAACTGGAGAGGGATCCTGAGCAGGACCAGGGGAGTCGGTCACCACAGAGGAGGATGGTACACCAGGGGCATCACCCTCCATCCTGTCCAGCCTTGACATGTCATCAATTACCTCCTTCTCCATATTGTGCCAGGCTTCAGGACATCTGCTATAGGGGTGGCCAAGACGCAGGCACAGGTTGCACCTGATCATCTCGGTGCAGTCCTTGGCCATATGACCCTGACCCCGACACACCGAACATATCAAGGCTGAACAGGAAGAGCTCAAATGCCCCTTTTCTCCACAGCGGTGACACAGCTTCGGCTGACCAGGGTAGAAAATAGTCATCCTATCCCTCCCTATAAAAGCTGAGGAGGGCAGGTGACGGACAACATTCCCATCCCTGGCCAACCTGACTGTAACCGACCAACCCCCAGTCCAGATGTTACGCTCATCAAGTATTTTATCGGGCTTAGTCAATACCTCACCATAATTCTTTAACCAGACCTCTAGATCTCGAGCAGGAACACTCTCATTAGTGAGAATAATTGTGATTTTTTTCACTGTAGACCTTTGTGAAACTGCAACTGGGGTCAGACCTTCCCATTCGGGTCTTGACCTGCACCGAGCCTCATATCGCTCCCAGAACAGGTCAAGACCCTCTGGCCTGGTGAAACTAATAGTATATTCCCGGCTCCCAGCAACATGTATTAGGGCATACAGATCGTTTGCCCCAAAACCCATCTCCAAAATCATGTCCACCACTGCACGCCGTGCTGGAGGGGTTGCACCACCTTCCCATTTAAGAATCACTACATTTCTTCTTGGACCCCCAGCAGAAGCCAGAGACCCAAGACCAGATCCCAGGGTGCTCAAGGTGGTAGGTCGCAGGGGGAAAACCCTCTTGGGGGCGGAGCTACCAGGAGCAGAGCGTACCACCTGAGCAAATGTAGGCTTATCAGGGCCAAGGCCCCACACTGATGTTACATTAGTCTGTACGTTACAATTATTATTATCTGCTGGAACGGAGTTGGTAGGACTGTCCATCACACTTGAACTGGGACCATTATTCATCACACTTGTACTGAGATGATTTTTATCAGTCACACAAACATTCACATTCCCATCAGGAATAATCACAGTTTCTGCTGCAATACCAGCTGTCTCCTGAAGCTGTGCTGTAGAGTCCTCAGCAGCTGTGGGGCAAACAGCTTTAGACTCAGCTAAAGGGGGGTTAATTGGCTCTGCTGAATGCTGCAGTTCATCTGCAGGAATGTCATTTTTTAAATGCAAACTTTGCTGTACTGCAGCATCAGCAGGCACAGCATTGCTACAAATGGGATTAGCAGCCTGATTGTCACTGGGCACATTGTCTGTATCAGTCACAGTGTTCACAAAAACAGTTTTATGCACCACATGGGGCTTGACAGGCTTCACCTTGTCAGGCATGTTATCAGTAATGTCCTCCTCATGGAACACCAACTGATCTTCCCGTATAGGAGACTCCATTGCCTGGATGGCCCTGAGCATGCCTCCTGAGTCCTGGGAAGGCATGGGGCTGCTTACCTCTCCCTGAGGGGGCAGGGGGTCAGAACTGGGGGTCTCCTCCTCCACCTCCATTTTTGTCATCCTGGCAAACCTTCTGTCATTGCAGAATTTTTCCTTAAATGGCCCATCTCTTCCTTCCATGATGGACACAATGGTCTCCTGATGTTCCACCCGGACCTTGGCCAGTTGGATCTCCGGATCCATGGACCCTCGTTTCTGGCTATGTAAGCCCTCACGCTGCCTTCTCAAGCGCTTCAGCTCCGCTCTCAGTTTATAGAGTTTGTCTCTTTCCCTATTCAGGGCTTTAATCCCGGCCACCACTCGCTCCTGAATTGCCTCTGAGCCTACATCCTTACCAGGGGCAGAAAGATCACAAGCCATGGCTTGTACAGAGGAAGGCATGTCACCTGATGGCCCAGGAGATGGCTGGGAGCTTCCAGCAGGAGAGGCCCTGCTGGCCTCCATGGCTTCCCCAGAAAGGGGCCAGGAGAGCTGGGATAGATTTCCTCACCAGTCCCCTCTCACACGGATCACCTGCAGCAGCTCCAGACAGCTTCCTCCTGACACACCTGTGCTCCAATGATGGGTGGGGCACTATTCCTACCACTGACACCAATGATGAGGTACTATTCCTACCACTGACACAAATGATGGGGCACTATTTTTCCCACTGACACCAATGATGGGGCACTATTCCTCCCACTGACACCAATGATGGGGCACTATTCCTTTCACTGATACCAACAATGGGGGACAGTACTCTCTCTTCCCCTCAACAGCCTACAGACCCTTGTCTCCTTGCTTTATTGCAGTAGCCAATCGCCGTTCTTCCAGGATTGACCCAGACCCAGCCAAGATGCCTGCCCCCTGCACTAGAGACATTTTATAGACGAGCATTGCAAAGTGGTCTCCTTAAAGATGGCTGCTACACTTCAGCATTATAGAATATTCAGTTTAACCCTGTCCGCACTGCAGAAGGATAATTCAGCAGCAACAAAAGAAGACATTCCACAGCAGTTATCAGCAAGGTTACAGAATGATCCAGTATTATATTTTACACACCAATGATGGGGCACTATACCTTCCACTGACACCAATGATGGGGCCTATACCTACCACTAACATCTATGATGGGGCACTATTCCTCCCACTGATACCAATGATGGGGCACTATTTCTCCCAGTGATACCAATAATGGGGCACTATTCCTCCCACTGACGCTGATGATGGGGCACTATTGCTCCCACTGACACCAATGACAGGGCACTATTACTCCCACTGATACCAATGATGGGGCACTATTCCTACCCCTGATACCAATGATGGGGCTTTATTCCTCCCACTGATACCAATGATGGGGCACTATTCCTCCCACTGATAACAATGATGGGGCACTATTCCTACCCTTGATACCAATGATGGGGCACTTTTTTTCCCATTGACAGCGAAGATGGGGCACTATTCCTTCTACTGATATCAATGATGGGACACTATTCCTCCCACTGATACCAATGATGGAGCACTATTCTTTCCACTGACACTGATGATGGGACACTATTCCTCCTACTGTCCGCAATCCAGCCCCCTTAAAGACTATATGACAGTAAACTATCCCTTTGTTAAGTTTGGAGACCCCTGGTTTAGGGAACATAGAAAAGCAGTTTATTTATCCGATTTTCTGCTTCCACAGCTTCTCTATGCTGATAGACTGGTCCACATAGCCTCTTCTCCCCCCTGTGCTCCGGCGGTTTAAGGTCCCGATGTCATTAAGACTGATGCACCCTGATTTGGACATGAGGATGCTGGGGGAAAGTCTAATGCCGGAGCCTGGGGAGCGCCATCTGCTGGGGGAAGCAAAGGATCACATAAGTAAAAGTGCTTTTACTGTTACCTAGACTAAACAAAAGTGTTACTAAACCCACAACAGTAAAATCAGTCTGTATATGCAGTAAAACATGCTTGTTATACTCACTGTGGAAGGTGTTAATCCTCTGCATTGTATAAAAAGACTGTTTGATCCTGTCTTCTCTGATCCTCCCCTTCTTTTTTTGTGTCCAATCCATCGGCTGATAGAACAGAGCCTTGGAATCACTCTGCACATGCTCAGTTTGGTGTGTATTGCTGGAGAATATTTTTTGTACTTGTTTTTTTCTTGGGAGGGTGCATGTGATCAGCACAGGGCCAATCAGCACTGTCCAGACAGAGGGTCAGGGGGTCCTGCAGCCTCATAGGACAGTCAGAGGAGAATGAAAACTCCTCCTACAAGCTTTAACCAGTGCTCGGCCGGATACTGATATACAAGACTTCTATATACCGCTGATGAGAAAAGGTATTTGGCAACCGAGCAGGAATGTGGATCTGTGTATGTAAACACCCAGATCCACGTCCTGTCAGAGAGGAGAGGAGACTGATGTGTGTCCCTTGTACATAGGGACACCGATCGGTCAGCTCCCCCAGTCAGTCCCCTCCCCCCACAGTTAGAATCACCTCCCTAGGACACACATTAACCCCTCGATCACCCCCTAGTGTTAATCCCTTCCCTGCCAGTCACATTTACACAGTAATCAATGCATTTTTATAGCACGGATCGCTGTATAAATGTGAATGGTCCTAAAAATGTGTCAAAAGTGTCCGATATGTCCGCCGCAATATCGCAGTCAGGATAAAAATCGCAGATCGCCGCCATGACTAGTAAAAAAAAAAAAAAATAATAAAAATGCTATAAATCTATCCCCTTTTTTGTAGACGCTATAACTTTTGCGCAAACCAATCAATATAAGCTTATTGCGATTTTTTTTTTTACCAAAAATATGTAGAACAATACATATCGGCCTAAACTGAGGAAAAAATTTGTTTAAAAAAAAAAATTGGATATTTATTATAGCAAAAAGTAAAAAATATTGTGTTTTTTTCAAACTTGTCCCTCTTCTTTTGTTTATAGCGCAATAAATAAAAAACGCAGAGGTGATCAAATACCACCAAAAGAACGCGTTATTTGTGGGGAAAAAATAATAAAAATTTAATTAGGGTGCAGTGTAACATGACCGCGCAATTGTCATTCAAAGTGCGACAGCGCTGAAAGCCGAAAAATGGCTTGGGCAGGAAGGGGGTGAAAGTGCCCAGTATTGAGGTGGTTAATGGCCGTACACACGATCCGAATATCGTACAAAAACGGTCGTCCGAGGAAGGATCGTACAATATTCGGATCGTGTGTACACTACTTTCGACAGCCGATCACGACCGTTCATCCGATATTATTCGATCGGACATACATTAAATTTTTCCTTGTACGACTCCAGATCGTACGATTTTCATTCAGCCAGTATAGTTGTCGTCCGAAAATACAATACAAATACATTACAACACGGGACATCACTTCCGATTTTTGTCTGTCATACGAGAATTTTCGTGACTTTATTTAGCTATTCAATTTCTACTTGCGAGAACGGTCGTACGATATTCGGAATGTGTGTATGAAGCATAAGAGGGACAAATTGATAGGTTTCCTGGAGATGGGCTTCAATCCTTTGCCACCCAAGTAACTCATATGTGCGGCAGCAAAGAAGGTGGGCTTTAACAAGTATGTATCCGTGGGCAGCGGAGGCTTCATAGACAGCTCTCACATAGCTCCCAACTGTCCCTGATTTGGAGGGACTGTCCCTGATTTGAAGCCTCTGTCCCTCTGTCCCTCTTTCCTCCTCATTTGTCCCTCATTTTGGTCTGATCCGTAAAGTTGTATAAAAAAATGCACTTTTTATCTTTCAAAAAGTGTTTCCCAGCGCTAAACTTTTCATCTGATTTCTAAATTTGCTGCATTTGTAAATTTCAAAAGCCAATAAAAGGAATAGTAGAGGTAAAAAAAAAAACCGAATCTTTCATTTTTGGTTTATTCTCCTTTAAGGGGGCGTGGCAGGGGCGTGTCCTATGCTTACATACTTTTGCTAGTAGGTGTCCCTCATTCCCAGCCCAAAAAGTTGGGAGGTATGTTCTCAGTTTCTAGTTATGATCAGGAGCGGGCAGGACAGGCTCCCGATCATGTGACCACTGGGACGGTCAATCACATTTTTATCCCCCCCAGGGACTAAAGACTCATGTAATAGGATGCTGGGGCTGGGTGGGAAGGGGTTAACTTTCTATTGGTGCTGGACTGTGACGCACCGCACTGATAAAAAGTACACGCAGTACCTTTTCTCAGTACACGCCTCCGCAGCACTAGCCTGATATGAAACAAGACATTTTGCCTTGCCTTGTGTTGGGATTGCCCTTGGCAAGGCTGCCCAGCATAGTGCCAATGCGCCTGGTAAGAACGGGTCCTCAAAGGAAAAGTTTCATACGGTACGTACTTCTGGTAGGCCACAAGTGGTGCATTAAAGCCTTGCTCCCTTAAAGAGCTTCAGGGGCCACTTCTTGATGACACTTCCAGGGTAGGGCGACCACATTTCCAAACTGCCATTCAGGGACACCCCCCACCTTTCCAAAAAAAAAAAAAAAAAGATTTTGATACCTTTTTTTTTTTTTTTTGCCACTTTTCAGAAAAACAAAAGCAAACACATAGCCCCCAACTGTCCCTGATTTGGAGCAATGTCCCTCTGTCCCTCTTTCCTCATCAATTGTCCCTCATTTTGGTCTGATCTATATAGATGTATATAAAATGCACTTTTTATCTATCAAAAAGTGTTTTCCAGCGCTAAACCTTTCATCTGATTTCTAAATTGCTGCATTTGTACATTTTAAAAGCCAATATAAAGGAATAGCAGTGGTAAAAAAAAAGTCCTTGTGGATTTAATTAACCTTTTTTTTTGGTTAATTCTCCTTTTAAGGGGGTGTGGCAGGGGGCGTGTCCTATGCCTACATACATTTGTTAGTAGGTGTCCCTCATTCCCCTCTCAAAGGTATGCAAACAGGGGTCACCAGCCAGTTTAGACAGGAGGTATACAATGTGCACCTGCTTTAACTAAGGGGTCAATTCACTAACGTTTACCACGTACGAAAACGTGGTCATGTGACTCATTTTAATTAAATTATCTCATGCAGTAAATTAAGCCCAATTCGTAAAAAAAAAGAAATAATGATTATGCGGTTGTAGCCAAGTCCCGGGGCCTCTGAGGCCTAATGGTGACCTCCAGGGTTAGGGACAGCTGACATCCTTCAGTGTAGAGTGGGTTACAAGGCATGGTGGGTGTAATGCAAGGTAGATTGATGGGCGCCAGACACTTCTTGAATGCAAAGAGATTTATTGTCCCCTAAATAGAACTGTGTGAGAGAGGCTAAGGCCAGGACACCCTTAAGTAGATGCAATGTTAATTGGCAGACTCCAAGACTTCTATAGCAGACAGCCATGCAGGGAAAGGCATCCAGCCAGACACCACGTCTGTATGTGTAGGAGCGCTGTCTTCTATGTCTTGTGACAGTTTCTAACAAAGGTTGCAATGAACTCTTTCACTTCTTCTATAATCCCCTATTGTAGAACTTCACTTCCACGGAGCCCCCAGTCTTTCACTAGACTTACTGATCCACTGCCATTGGATCCCCTAAGCTCTTCCAATCCAGCACTCAGTATCTTCCTCAAGCTTCACCCCTGCTGTCCCGCTGGGTCCCTGACTTGGCGCCTTCTGAAGTTTTCCCACTTCTTCACCGTCCCCGGCTGGCGAGAAGTCTGCTCTGGTACTGGCCTCAGCCTACTCACAGTGGTCTCAGGTGGCAAGGTGGATGGTCCCTTAGTGGCAACAGCTTTCCCTCTATCTGCTACCACGACTGTTCCCCCGGCCAGCAGAACCGTTACTTCTGGTTGGACTGCAAGCCGCAATCCCAACCCTACACTGCTCTCTTGCTTCTGGATAGGCCCTCAGATAGCCTAGCAGCCAGATGTCCCCGGGAATAGGCCTCAGGCTTATGGCCTAGCAGTCAGATGTCCCTGGGATAGGCCTCAGACTTATGGCCTAGCAGCCCGGGGCAGTACAACACAAGTCCACCCAGACAGCCGTCCAGGTGGCACCGAATCACCAATCACCTGACTCCACCCAAATGAATAGGCTCTCCAAGCAGGCCAAGGGACCCAAGAAAACCCCTTCCCATTGGCTGAGACACTCCATTCATTCCTAATCTGTCCTTGCTAAGCCCTTGTCTTATCTAATGTCACCAGATACCCGTCCACCTAGTGACAGAAGAGAGAAGTGCAGCAATTCCAGAATTAGAGTGAAATCAAATGACCTCCTAACAATTGGCCAAGACAACTATCACTTGGCAGATAAATTTAATAGCCACCCTGCCTAAACATCAGGGTGCTACACGGTATTTACCACAAAAAAAAAATGTGGTGGTAAATACTGTTTAAAAAGCTCTTAAAGTGGAGGTTCGCCCCCTGCTGCAAAAATTGAAAGCCAGCAGCTGCACGTACTGCAGCTGCTGACCTTTAAAGTCATACTAAAGCTTCATTTTTTTAAAATAACAATCATGTCATACTTACCTCCACTGTGCAGCTCGTTTTGTACAGAGTGGCCCCGAACATCCTCTTCTGGGGTCCCCCAGCACCTCTCACGGCTCCTCTTCGCATTAAATAACCCCCTAGGAGAAGCGATCTCCCGAGGGGGTTACCTTGCGGGCGCCCTCCCGAGTTATTCATTCGGCATCCATAGAAGCCGAATGTATGACTCGGCTCCGCCCCCTGGCACCCGGGTTATTGGATTTGATTGACAGCAGCGGGAGCCAATGGCTGAGCTGCTATCAATCTATCCATTCAAAGCCGGGACTCCGTGGAGAGAAGGGCGGCGCATCCCCACCAAAGAAGATGAAGGGGCTCAGGTAAGTAAAACGGGGGGGCTAGGGGGGCCAGAGACTGGCAGGTGTTTTTTCACCTTAATGCAGTGGGGTTTTGCCTGCACTTTATGGGTCAACTGCTCATTTTTTCTAGTAGTGTGCACAAAGATCATACTCACCAGATCCTCTGGGAAACCGCACTCCCCCATGGTCCAGCGGTGGACTGTTCCTGTCTATAGAGCCTGCTGATGTCAGAAACGGTCCATTTTCAAGACCGCTGGAGCGGGAGGTGGGGGTGACAGGTCTTGTGCGGTGAGTACGACAGGTCAGGTAACTACAGTATATCTATTCTCAACTATCATCTCCCCATGGACAAAATGGGCAGATAAAAGGGGAGATCCGCATCTTCCAGCAAAGAGAACCACCTATGATATGCAGAGGAACTCTGTACAATATGGGTGCTCAGCCTGTGACCCTCCAGCTGTTGTGACCCTCCAGCTACAAATCCCATCATGCCTCAGCCTTTGGGAGACATGCTTGTAACTGCCAGCCTTGCACTGCCTTATGGGACTTGTAGTTCCACAGCAGCTGGAGGGCCACAGGTTAGGCGCCCATGATGTACACATCATGTTATAGAACTGAAAGTAACATCACACCACAAAATCCAAACCGGAGAAGAGGGGCAATCTCCTAATAGAGCCGCCCACCATGGGGAATAATAGGAGAAGTGAAATACCAATTTACAGTTTGGCTTTTATATATATATATATATATATATATATATATATATATATATATATATATATATATATATATATATATACACTTTTTTTTATATTATAACTACGTTTTTACATTATTGATATTGCAATGTATACATTTAAACAATTAAAAAGCACTGTATCTGTATTTATATAAAATACATTTGTTTGGATATACTGTAAATGGCAAAACTAATTATGCCTCTCCCGACCGGGTCACTTCTTGCAACCTAAAACATAAAATTGAGCTCAAGAAAGACTCGCGCGCGCGCACAGTACATTCTCTGTCTCCCCATTGGCAGCACTGACAAGGCCTCTGACTTGTATAGGCCTCCTCGCCACGCCCCTCCTGCGTTACAATAAAGGCTAGTGGGCGCGGTCTCCCAAACCATGCTGTCACCAGCTGTCAGCGCGGTCACGTGAGTAAACAAAAGCACATGGCTAGGCGGCGCGTGGGGACGCGACTGCGCTGAGTGAAGGCGGGGCGGGCTAGCAGAGAGGAAAGTGGGGCAGCCAATCAGGAAACCGCAAAGTGTGACAGTTCTCAGGAAGCGGAGAGAGGACTGGCAACTTGGATGAATGATCATTGTAGGAAAGGAGGGGGAGGTTTAATGTCCTTACAGTGAAGGGCAGAATAGGGGGGGGGGGGGGGGCTGCTGCATCTGGAAAACCTTTTTTTTTATGTACGTTTTAATTTGAGATTTAAAATGTTATAATAAGAATTGATTATTGTTATTATCATCATCATCATTATTATTATTATCACCATCATTGGTATTATTATTATAATCACCATTTGGATATTATTATTATTTTTACTATTATCATAATCACCATTGGTATTATTATCATCATTGGTATTATTATTATTTTTTATTATTATCATAATCACCATATGGGTTAATATTTGTTTGGTGATTATGATAATAATACAAATGTGTTATTATTATTATAATCATCATTGGTATTATTATCATCACCATTAGTATAATTATTATCATCATTGGTATTATTATTATTATTTTTCTTATTATCATAATCACCATGGGGATTAATATTGTTATTTGTATTATTATCATAATCACCATGGGGATTAATATTGTTATTTGTATTATTATCATAATCACCATTGGTATTATTATTATCATCATCATTGGTATTATTATTATTTTTACTAGAGCAGGGCTGTGGGAGGGCCCTGATAGGCTCCACCCATTACAGGTGATGGTGTTCTGTCAGATTTTGTAACAGAAGTGATGTTCTGTTGCTGCCATCTTGCTACACCCCGCACTCCTCCACAGTAAGGATACAGTGAGAAAGTGGCAAGCCATCTTCTTACACCTGCATTTCACACTTATTTTTAACAGTAAAGTGAGCTTATATAGTGAAATCCGGTATTTTTAAACCCATCTGACTGTTTAGATGTTGAATGTTAAAAGCGGCAGCAAGCCTGCTGATCTCACAGGTTTGTTAATATGACAGAACACCGCTGCTTTGAAAAATCAACATCAAAACAGTCAGACAGATTATTTTAAATCCTGTATTTCACTATATAGGCTGAGTTTACTGGTATAAATAGGTGTGAAATGCAAGACTCCGGTGGGTGTAACAAGATCATATGCAGCCACTGTGCCCATCAAATGCAGCCACTGTGCCCATCATATGCAGCCACTTGTGCCCATCAAATGCAGCCACTTGTGCCCATCAAATGCAGCCACTTGTGCCCGTCAAATGCAGCCACTTGTGCCCGTCAAATGCAGCCACTTGTGCCCATCAAATGCAGTCACTTGTGCCCATCAAATGCAGCCACTTGTGCCCATCAAATGCAGCCACTTGTGCCCGTCAAATGCAGCCACTTGTGTCCGTCAAATGCAGCCACTTGTGCCCGTCAAATGCAGCCGCTTGTGCCCGTCAAATGCAGCCACTTGTGCCCGTCAAATGCAGCCACTTGTGCCCGTCAAATGCAGCCGCTTGTGCCCGTCAAATGCAGCCACTTGTGCACAGTATATGCAGCCACTTGTGCCCGTCAAATGCAGCCACTTGTGCACAGTATATGCAGCCACTTGTGCCCAGTATATGCAGCCACTTGTGCCCAGTATATGCAGCCACTTGTGCCCATTATATGCAGCCACTTGTGCCCATCATATGCAGCCACTGTGCCCACTGACCCCCCTCACGGCTCTGACGGCCCCCCCACTCGCGGCTCTGACGGCCCCCCCACAGGTGGTCCGGCACTTACCGCCAGTCCTGAGTCCACCAGAGCAGCCGTGGTGGCCGGGATGTCCGTCCTCATGTCTCCTATGTGCCACCTCTTCCTAAGCGCCAGGGGATGCCCTGGCACTTTGGCCAATCGAGAAAAAGGTCTAACAACCTGCCTTCCTGATTGGCAGGGAGGAGCAATAGTGTGAAAATAGCGGAAATTCATTTACTATCGTCACACAATTGGGTTCGATCAGGGCGCACTCTCTGTGCCCCCCGAGCCCACCCTATTTTGAAGCCTATTAGAGCCTCTGGCTCTAATCAGGTGCTTCAAAAAGTACCACCCCCTCTCATAGGAATCCATGCGTCCGGCATCTTGAAAAGGGTCAGGCGCATGGATGGGGGGGAGTGGGGCGCGCCCGTGCGCCCACAATGCATGGGCCGCCATTGGCTTGCCGCCTTCTCACTGTATCCTTACTGTAAACAAGTACGGGTTGTAGCAAGATGGTGGCAATGGAACGTCACTTCCGTTACAAAATCTGATGGGTCGCCTAATCTGACGAAACACCTGCAGAAAACTACAGAAAGGGGTGGAGACAAGAGCAATCACCCTGCACAAGGAGAGAGACCAGAGCTGTAGGAGGGGACTGACAGGCTCCACCCACTACAAGCTCCCTGCAGAGAACTACAGGAGGGGGCGGAGACAAGACCAGTCCCCCTGCACAAGGAGAGAGATCAGCAGTGAGCGGTCTTTATTACAGGAAGTCTCACACTGGATTACTGCACAGATCTGGAAGAAATACACAAAGATCACCGAGATTCAAATAATTCACATGGCTCTTGTATTTAAACAATATTTGCTTATCCCGGAGTTCAGTTTTAAAGTGCAGCTCCACTTCACGTCAGGAAGTGACAGGAAATAACTCTAAAGTGAGGAAGTCCCCCTCTTAAGCTGGTCATACACTATGCAATCTCCTTTAGATCTACTATTAAGCATGTAGTGGAAGGGCCTGCCTGATTTGAAACAAGTTGGATGGAAGAGGACCAAGATGGCGGCACGGGACCTGCCGTGTGGCACCCAAACAGCGGATCACAGTGGGACAATGCTAGGTTCTCTGTGCGGGGTGGGGGGGGTGGGGTATATGTTTTGAAGAGCACTCCAGGTTGGTGGGGGGGGGGGGGGGACAAGGGGGGAGGGGAGTATTCTTTTAGTGTAGATATAACTGAATGACATTTAGTTTGCTAATGAACTGTGTATAGTAAACAATTGCCTTTTTATTTTTCCTTTAATAAATTACAAATTTTATTTTTTTCTCCATCCTTTGTACAGGTCAGTCCTGCTGATCTCCCGCTGTCTCTTTGCAGCCACTTCCTGTCTACATGCACTCTAGCAATGGCTGCATGGCTTATAAGTCAATAGACTGCTTAGCTGCTGAAAGGGGGTTGTTCAGTTGAATGGGGAGGGGGGTCACTGCTGGGCCAAACTGCATTGTGTGTAAAGGCTAGTAGTGGGGTGCTGGAAATGCACAGAAGTAAGATATAGGGGACACACGGGGTGTTGTTTCCTGTTACAGGCCCAATTTTTTGTTTTTTTTTCCCCACTACAGACACCGAGGTGAAGCTGTTCTTCATTCCGCTTATTGCTGACTCCTGGAGTCCTCTTAATCCTTTTTTTTCTCATTTCTGTCTCTTTTGCATAAGCTGGATGCTGGCAGGCGGCGGTGATTGGAGGGTGGCGGACTTTATGTGCGTCTCCCTTTGAAGCGGCGCGGCACACCTGCCCAACACAAGTCTGAATAGTTGTGCTGAGATCGTCCAATCACCCCCCTCCTGACAGCTGCTCACTCAGCATTCTTCTCCATAATGGGGCCTCCATGGAAACCCGGCTAGACAAAGTCCACCGACATCACTTATTTATGCAAATGTCAATGGAGAGGAACTGGATGGTCCTGATTATTATATATCTTCCAATTATTTCATTCATCTTATCATTCGGATAGACGGAAAAAGGGGATCGACCAATCCTACAACAAATATTCATGTCCTTATAAGAAAATGTCTTCTTAATGGTTTTTTAAAAAAGTGCAATCAGTGCTGGGATAAGGTCATCTCTAGAGCC